>NC_092336.1:323766346-324074423 GCF_046630445.1 Rutidosis leptorrhynchoides | reverse complement strand
ATATATATATTTACTCCGTATTATTTCAAGATATTATTAGTATACATAAAATATTATGACGGAGTGCTGTCCGAGTGATTTCGAAATTGTTTTTCGAGTAGAATAGGATTAAGGAAATTATGGGTTATAGCTATGGAGGTGATTGAGTATGGTTCATGGGTATGCTCGCGAGGTCAATATAGTGTTTATCATTTACGTTGCGTCTACGTACCTTTCCTGCAATATTGAATCTCAATATTGATACGTGAGTACTCATAATTTAACTTTTACATACTAATAGTGTATCCCTGACTAGTGCTCGAGTATTTAGGATTATGCATGCTTGTACTTTTGATATTGCCCTTAGACAGGTTAGGTTGAATCTTGAATTAGTTACACTTGCGGTTGAGAAAAGGTATAAGATATGCGTGTCCTTGGAAAGCTAGAGAAAAATTAAGAACTTTTCCTTTAGATATCGAATGGTTTCGATGAACGGATTAGAAGTTATAATCAATTGAATTTTCGATATTTTTATTAAATATGATTATTATTATCGTCGTTTTTATCGTCGTTCTAGTTTTATCTTATTATTATCATTATTATTATCTTTATCAATAAAAGGGATTTATCATTAAAAATTGTTAATTTTTTTATTATTACTATCGTTATTATTGTTAAAGTTATAATTAGTATTATTATTATTATCCAATTATTATTATTATTATTATTATTATTATTATTATTATTATTATTATTATTATTATTATTATTATTATTATTATTATTATTATTATTATCATTATTAATATATATATCATTATTTAAAAATGGTTATTTTTATTGTTATTATTATTATTACTATATTATCATTAAGATAATTATTAGTATTATCGTTAATAATGTTATAGTAACAATCATTATTAATATTAGTGTAATTAAAACAAATATTTGTAACACCTAATTATTTTGATTACTATTATTATCATTATTATGGACACGATATAAAAGACGATTAAAAGCTATTAAACGAAACGATTAGGAAATAATGAGTAAGAGTATCCTGATGAAATTAAAATATTATAAGATATTGATTTAGATAAAATTATCGTTCTTATTATTTTTATCATTACTATTATTATTAAAAGTATCGTTAGTATTAAAACTATCATTTTAACAAAAATTATCATTTTAATAGAAATGTCATTGTTACTATAAAATATCATTATTATTATTATTTTAAATAGAATTATTATTTTAAAGATAATATTAAAAAAATTATCGTAAATATTAAAGTTATCATAATTAGAATTATCGTTTTATCATAATGTCATCTTAGTAATTATAAATATTGATATTTTTATAATAATAATTATTATTACAAAATAATACAAATTTTACTTACTATCATTATAGATATTATTTTATCAAATAAATATGTGATACAACCATATTTTATTACGTGTAATAACTTACTTTAATAATACCTATCATATTATCTTTATGATATTAAATAAACCCTATAAATTTTATTACTTAATATATATAAAAGTATATTTTATTATATAAATTTAATATAAAATTTTATTTATTAAAAAATAAATTATATTATTTACTCTAATAAATCTTTTAAAAATATTAAAAAAATATAAAAGGACGATATTTAAACTATATATTAATCATGTATAGATTTTTGAAAATTATTTTGAGTCAAATTTACTTTTGTTGACTTTTGCATATTAGTCTCGAGCATTAGGATTGTGGTACAATATGACTTGACCTAATTTGTTAGACAAATATTGACCAACACATAAATATATATAATTAATTTAGGTTCGTGAATCCGAGGCCAACCTTGCACTTGTTCAATGACGTTATATGTATTTTTACTACGAAATACAGTATGGTGAGTTTCATTTGCCTTTTTACCCTTTATATTTTTGGGCTGAGAATAAATGCGCAACTTTTATAAATGTTTTACGAAATAGACACAAGTAATCGAAACTGCATTATATGGTTGAATGATCGAAGCCGAATATGCCCCTTTTTGCTTGGCAACCTAAGAATTTGGAAACCGATCTCCAAATTGACGCGAATCCTAAAGATAGATCTATTGGGCCTAACAAACCCCATCCAAAGTACCGGATGCTTTAGTACTTCGAAATTTATATCATGTCCGAAGGAGGATCCCGGAATGATGGGGATATTCTTATATGCATATTGTTAATGTCGGTTACCAGGTGTTCAATCCATATGAATGATTATTTTGTCTCTGTGCATGGGACGTATATTTATGAGAACTGGAAATGAAATTCTTGTGGTCTATTAAAATGATGGAAATGAATGATTATGATAAACTAATGAACTCACCAACCTTTTGGTTGACACTTTAAAGCATGTTTATTCTCAGGTATAAAAGAAATCTTCCGCTGTGCATTTGCTTGTTTTAAAGATATTACTTGGAGTATTTCATGGCATATTTCGAAGAACATTGCATTCGAGTCATTGAGTTCATCAAAGATTACTATTAAGTTAATTTATAATTGGATAGTGGATATTATGAAATGGTATGCATGCCTGTCAATTTTCGATGTAAAGAAAGTTTGTCTTTTAAAAACGAATGCAATGTTTGTAATATGTATCATATAGAGGTCAAATACCTCGCGATGTAATCAACTATTGTGAATCGTTTATAATGTATATGAACGGGTCCTTTCAGTTGGTATCAGAGCGGTGGTCTTAGCGAACCAGGTCTGCATTAGTGTGTCTAACTGATAAGTCGTTAGGATGCATTAGTGAGTCTGGACTTCGACCGTGTCTGCATGTCAAAAGTTTTGCTTATCATTTCTAGTCGGAAATCATCTGCTTATCATCCTTAGGAAATTACCTGCTTATCATTATTAGTCTAGACACGTCTTGCTACATTAATTGCATGAGTAGTGTATAGACAAAATTCATATCTTAGCGTATCTGCTAAATCATATCTTATCGTATCTATTACTGTAAACTTTGCCTGACATATTCCGTAAATTTCTCCGTAATCTACGAAATCTTTTGATCTATATACATATATGGATATCCTATGTAAATAGAATACCACCCGATAGCCGGAAAATCATTTTATATCGAAAAATCCTTTATCCAATCTTACGAAATGGAAGTTGTCATCAGTTCAAGTCACTCGGATTCTGAAATGGAATCTCACTCAAGCTCCGAAAGCAGTGTGACCGGAATGGATCAACCAATCAGTCATCATCTATTCTGGATGAATTGGGGATGGGTTCGTAGTCTCCTCAATCATTGGAGACAAGAAGAAGACGATCCTTTCCATCCACCACATTGCCCTCTTGACGAAGAACCTGAAGCACTTATCGGCGAACCTATCCGAAACACCATTTTCTCTCTCATTTCCAGAGTATCTCGTCACGATTATATACTCCATCAAATTCTAGATTTTATTTATCCGCTCGTCCGAACCGACAATCACCCCGGTGTAATAGAAGAAGTCAATGAGCTTCGCGCTCGGGTAGTAGCTTTGGAGAATATGGTGCAGAAATTACAAACACCAGTAGCAGCACCAGCAGCATAACCAGTACCACCATCATCCACGCCAACAGTACCATTACCACCTCCAACCACAACCGCGTCTTAAACCTCAACTTCACAATCTGTCCCACGAGCATCAACGTCATACGCACCATAGATACCAAGGAGTACCAACAACAATAACTGACGAAGTATTAATTCATAACTTCATTGGAGAAACATTCTGCGGCGATTATGTAATCTCTAAAGTCTTAGAGATTATCTAATCTAGCCCTAACCATAAATCAGTTAAGCGAACCAAAATGATAGAAGGAAGAGTAGAAACCCTGACAAAAATGGTGTGTGATTAACAAGCTAAACTTGCTTTACCAACAGCATCAACAGTACCATCAGCGTTACCAGCATCATCAGTACAGTCAACATCTGAATCAACAACACCGATAACATCACAAACTCCGTCAGTTCAAGAATCACTGTGGACATCATTACGAATCAATAACGTGTATATTGTATCAACGAGTTATGAAGAATTAACTCATTCCCTCTGAAGAAATTATATGTATATTATATATATATATATATATATATATATATATATATATATATATATATATATATATATATATATATATATATATATTTTGAAATAAATCTTTCCGTGCTAAGCTATTGTGTGTGAATCTTAACTACTCGGTTAATTCATAGTACAAATATGCAATAATGTACGTCCTTCGACCGCAACTTAACCAGCGTTAACTACAAGCTCTGTCGCAATTCAACAAATTCCAATTCATAATAAATCAAGTATATATTTGATTTTACACTTTCATCATCGATGTACTCGAAACTTTTCAGATAACATCATTCGTACTTTGCGAAATTCACAAGAATTCCACGAACCGAACATCATACATCAACAAATAACGAAGTATTGATTCATAATTTCAATGTCATTAAAGAAATACTGCGTAAAAGTTATGTACTTTTTAAAGCCTTTCGGGATTATTCAATTCTAGTTTCAACCGTAAATCAAATGAGTTTAATTTAACATTAACTCATTAAATCTATGTTACATCTGAAGAAAATATACATATATATATTTTCATAAAGACTGTAATAAAATTCTTTTGTACAAAATATTAATTGTGAAATTTTTTTTAACGGGTAGGTAATACCAGAGAGATATATAAATTCCCAATTAATATGTTACATTCTTCGAATCTGATCAAGCAAATTATCAACTATACTTCCTACTTTCACAATAATATACATTCTTTCATAGAGATCAAAACAACCATACTCATTCAAACCCAATTACAAATTTTGATTTTGAAACCTCAGAATTCAATTCGAGATATAACCGATATCATCACTTTTAGATTCCGACATCTTTCAAAGCTATACTTTGACTTTAAAACTGTGTTAGAACATCAAATGTATATTAACGATTAAAATCTGTGTTCAAACCCTTCGAAAATATCTGAAGACACTTCAAATAATGAGCAATCGAGATGATGATCCAACCACATGTTACCCACAGTTATGTACCCAAAAAAACTCTTGAAACCAAAGTAAAAGTTTAAACAACGTATCCGTGTCAGATTCTTTGGCATTTATTAGCAAAGATAACTTTGCGACTCCTATTCAAAGTAGCCAGTTTTGTCACAGCTCCAGCAAGTCAACTTCGACTTTTCAGTCAGACTAACCTTATTATAACCAGAGATATACACCATCGTTACCAGGGAACCTTTTACATCCCACCACATTATTAGCAGATGTACCAACAACTTCATTACACTTTGACTTTAGCCTCTCCAAAAAGTCATTATAATTATTCATTGAAACCCCATCATTTACTCATTCGCATCTTGAAATGAGAATTGCCATACGAATCATTGGGAATTAGCAATCAGTATTTTGAAATCTCGCAGCATGTCTACGCCAACAGTTATATGTGTATATATAACGTCTATCTTCTAGACTTAATTTGAATGTGAAGTTTCTGAAAAACACTCCGAACTACGAATTGGTTCTCCAAAAATGGAAAAAAAAATGCTGATGAAGCAGCAAAAAACTATAAACGACTTTAAATGGTAAAAGCTGGATGATAATGATGAAGTGTGCTGGCAAAGCGCAGAAAAAGAGAAGTTTTGGAACTGGAAAACGGATTGAGCAAAGTAGGAAGGAGGCTGTGGACAAATTACAAAGACTGAACCTGACTTCAAAGGATCCAAATGATTCAGTACCTGCTGAAGTCATTAACGAATACCTTGCTCCTGACTCTAAACCCCTGCGGACAATATTCTTCATCATCATCTGATATTAGAAATTCTAAAATATAATCATATATTTCATTATAAATATCCTCCATATTTCTGAAGATATTTTCTTAATTTTCTTATTTGAAATCATATACCTCTTCGCGCTATCTGTATTACATCATAAAAGAAACTATTTTAGTTTCTAAATTCTGAAACATTCAAGTTTAAGATAGAAATATTTTGAAGTAGTGTTGGGAACTTAAGCATGAATTAGTATAATATAATGACACTTGATCAATGTGATTATATTACAGTAAGTCATGCTGAGTTTGTAAATGGAACGTGATGATTCACAGATCATAACATCATCATGTGCCATGTTATACGACTCTTGTATTCTATTTAACCTCTAAAAAATAAGAAAATATTTCTTGATGATTCGGCCTTTTCCAAGGTATTCTAGTAATTTGACAAGTCAAGATCGTGCCATCACAATTTCCTTCCTAGAACATTAAAAATGTTCATTCCGAAATTCATATCTGTGAATTATGGACCATTACAAGCGGTGCTTAATCGCAAGAAGAAGAAACGAAAGGACAAAACTCCGAAATAGAAATTGGGGTATAAATTGCAGCAAATAAAAGAGAGCATTAACTGTGAATGATAATGATTATAGAAGACAGAAGCAGAGACTTTGAAATATAAGGGAACATATAAAGCCCAACGACAAACCAGAAATTATAAACCATATATATCAATGCATATAGCAATATAAAAACACGGGAGAACTAGAAACACTATAAACCCAAGAGTATAGTAGAAATAAATAGATTCTTCCGGCGGTAGATGAAAAAGAAGAATGACCGATATGAAAGTTAGAAGCATATCGAGAATCAGAACTGGATGGAGCATATTGTGAATACTTTAAAATATGAGTTGAGGGGAAAAGAATAGAAGGTGATGAAATATGACTAGGAACTTAGAAATCAACAGATTTAACTCACACAATGGCGGAATAAGTGAATCAAACCCTCTAGTGAATAGGTTAAGTTTTGTTTTTTTGATTAATTTAGTCAAAACACAACTAAATCAAGTGTGATTAGATCAACACCTAGAGCTATTATTCACCACCTGGGTGATTTGGACTGAGAGAGAATCGGAGGAGCTCACTAGATCTGAATGTGTGTAGCAAATGAGAGGCTTAACCTAAAATGAAGAACATAAGACTTTATATACCCCTGTTGTTGACTCACCCATACGATTCATTCATCACACGTACGAGTTGGCTTCATCAGCCGTACAGGTGATCACTCACTCGTGTCTTCTCATTTAGGTTGTAATTGTGACTTAGCTCAGCATCAACCGTGCATATGAGCCTGTCAGTCGTACTAGTGAGGCTTCACTCGTACGTCTGACTAAGTCTAACATAGTCAAACATCTAAATCTCATTCCTGCAGTTCCTGTAACCACATACAAACACGGATAGGATAATAACGAGTAATCATGGTGTCCTGTAAACTGTTGTACCTGCAATAGACGTGGGTAGATGTCTAGGGACTTACATAAAATGCATCAACAGAAGGTGTGAGTTGTAAGGAAACGAAGGAGGTGAATTTATAAGAAAATCTCCGACAGAACAATTAAAATAGACGATCGCATTTAAATCGGATCCTAATTCCCTTGATTACCGGAGAGTCAAATCTTATTAAGAAGATTTTCTTCAAATCCCTTGAAATCTGGGAATCAATCATATCTATGTCAAATGATAAGATGAATCTACACTTACTCATTTCACTCTTCTATGTTAGCTTCATTCGTACTCTTCATATAAATGGACTGTTTATCCAAATTATTCGCTGATGATAAAACTCTAATTTTCAGCCCGTATGCATCATGAAAACATACTTATTATCATTCACGATCTTTCCACTCAAATTTCGGGATGAAATTTCTTTAACGGGTAGGTACTGTGACAACCCAGAAATTTCCAACCAAATTTAAACTTTAATCTTTATATGTTTCCGACACGATAAGCAATATTTGTTAAGTTAAATTTCAAGAATTTTAAACTATGTTCATACATTCATTCAACCTCGACCAAGTTCCAACGATTCACGAACCATTAAACGAATATGATTATATATGTATATGTGTATATATATTATAACTTGAAACGTAAACAAAATATTAGATTAAATACTTTATATGATTGTATCTGTTTCAAAATGTTTATCAATGAAATTAGAAGATAAGATCAAATGATTGAATTATCAAATATATTGAATTATGATTACAAGTCTCTGTTGAAAGGCCCACGTTGATTTGAGAAATCTTTCCATTTTAACAATATTCGAAAAATGGTAAAGTGATTTATAAATAAGAACAAATTGTCAATCATTGAGAACTAGACAAAGGATAGTGGAAGATTGAATCTCATAAAGACTCGATTGATCTATTTAGTTTCAAACGTACAAAAACGTTTTCAGTTTAAAAAGAACTTTATTATTAAAACGTATATAACTTTTATAAATATCTAGAATCACTTTCGACAACTCATTACTTAACTTGTATGATAAAGATAATAATATTTATATTTTAATTTATTAAATATATATAACAATTTAAATTAATATTATATATATTTATACGCGTATTATACATACATAGTTTTATACTTTTACTATATTTAAACTTTACCTTTACTTTATTTTTACTTTACTTTAACTTTAATAATTCACTTTAATAATTCATACTTTAATAATTTACTTTAATAATTCATACTTTAATAATTCACTTTAATAATTCATACTTTAATAATTCACTTTAATAATTCATACTTTAATAATTCACTTTAATAATTCATACTTTAATAATTCACTTTAATAATTCAAAAATCTATTATAAATAGAATTCAATAGGTTTCATTATTTCATAGAAACTTGAAAATATTTTTCTCTAAACTCTCTCAATCAATTTACATATATATATTTACTCCGTATTAAGATATTATTAGTATACATAAAATATTATGACGGAGTGCTGTCCGAGTGATTTCGAAATTGTTTTTCGAGTAGAATAGGATTAAGGAAATTATGGGTTATAGCTATGGAGGTGATTGAGTATGGTTCATGGGTATGCTCGCGAGGTTAATATAGTGTTTATCATTTACGTTGCGTCTACGTACCTTTCCTGCAATATTGAATCTCAATATTGATACGTGAGTACTCATAATTTAACTTTTACATACTAATAGTGTATCCCTGACTAGTGCTCGAGTATTTAGGATTATGCATGCTTGTACTTTTGATATTGTCCTTAGACAGGTTAGGTTGAATCTTGAATTAGTTACACTTTCGGTTGAGATAAGGTATAAGATATGCGTGTCCTTGGAAAGCTAGAGAAAAATTAAGAACTTTTCCTTTAGATATCGAATGGTTTCGATGAACGGATTAGAAGTTATAATCAATTGAATTTTCGATATTTTTATTAAAAATGATTATTATTATCGTCGTTTTTATCGTCGTTCTAGTTTTATCTTATTATTATCATTATTATTATCTTTATCAATAAAAGGGATTTATCATTAAAAATTGTTAATTTTTTTATTATTACTATCGTTATTATTGTTAAAGTTATAATTAGTATTATTATTATTATCCAATTATTATTATTATTATTATTATTATTATTATTATTATTGTTATTATTATTATTATTATTATTATTATTATTATTATTATTATTATTATCATTATTAATATATATATCATTATTTAAAAATGGTTATTTTTATTGTTATTATTATTATTACTATATTATCATTAAGATAATTATTAGTATTATCGTTAATAATATTATAGTAACTATCATTATTAATATTAGTGTAATTAAAACAAATATTTGTAATACCTAATTATTTTGATTACTATTATTATCATTATTATGGAAACGATATAAAAGACGATTAAAAGCTATTAAACGAAACGATTAGGAAATAATGAGTAAGAGTATCATGATGAAATTAAAATATTATAAGATATTGATTTAGATAAAATTATCGTTCTTATTATTTTTATCATTACTATTATTATTAAAAGTATCGTTAGTATTAAAACTATCATTTTAACAAAAATTATCATTTTAATAGAAATGTCATTGTTACTATAAAATATCATTATTATTATTATTTTAAATAGAATTATTATTTTAAAGAAAATATTAAAAAAATTATCGTAAATATTAAAGTTATCATAATTAGAATTATCGTTTTATCATAATGTCATCTTAGTAATTATAAATATTGATATTTTTATAATAATAATTATTATTACAAAATAATACAACTTTTACTTACTATCATTATAGATATTATTTTATCAAATAAATATGTGATACAACCATATTTTATTACGTGTAATAACTTACTTTAATAATACCTATCATATTATCTTTATGATATTAAATAAACCCTATAAATTTTATTACTTAATATATATAAAAGTATATTTTATTATATAAATTTAATATAAAATTTTATTTATTAAAAAATAAATTATATTATTTACTCTAATAAATCTTTTAAAAATATTAAAAAAAATATAAAAGGACGATATTTAAACTATATATTAATCATGTATAGATTTTTGAAAATTATTTTGAGTCAAATTTACTTTTGTTGACTTTTGCATATTAGTCTCGAGCATTAGGATTGTGGTACATTATGACTTGACCTAATTTGTTAGACAAATATTGACCAACACATAAATATATATAATTAATTTAGGTTCGTGAATCCGAGGCCAACCTTGCACTTGTTCAATGACGTTATATGTATTTTTACTACGAAATACAGTATGGTGAGTTTCATTTGCCTTTTTACCCTTTATATTTTTGGGCTGAGAATACATGCGCAACTTTTATAAATGTTTTATGAAATAGACACAAGTAATCGAAACTACATTATATGGTTGAATGATCGAAGCCGAATATGACCCTTTTTGCTTGGCAACCTAAGAATTTGGAAACCGATCTCCAAATTGACGCGAATCCTAAAGATAGATCTATTGGGCCTAACAAACCCCATCCAAAGTACCGGATGCTTTAGTACTTCGAAATTTATATCATGTCTGAAGGAGGATCCCGGAATGATGGGGATATTCTTATATGAATATTGTTAATGTCGGTTACCAGGTGTTCAATCCATATGAATGATTATTTTTGTCTCTATGCATGGGACGTATATTTATGAGAACTGGAAATGAAATTCTTGTGGTCTATTAAAATGATGGAAATAAATGATTATGATAAACTAATGAACTCACCAACCTTTTGGTTGACACTTTAAAGCATGTTTATTCTCAGGTATAAAAGAAATCTTCCGCTGTGCATTTGCTTGTTTTAAAGATATTACTTGGAGTATTTCATGGCACATTTCGAAGAACGTTGCATTCGAGTCATTGAGTTCATCAAAGATTACTATTAAGTTAATTTATAATTGGATAGTGGATATTATGAAATGGTATGCATGCCTGTCAATTTTCGATGTAAAGAAAGTTTGTCTTTTAAAAACGAATGCAATGTTTGTAATATGTATCATATAGAGGTCAAATACCTTGCGATGTAATCAACTATTGTGAATCGTTTATAATGTATATGAACGGGTCCTTTCACAGCACCCCATCGTTCAGCCAACAACAACAAACCACCAATCTAACCATAAACCATCACTTGAAACTTCTAATGTTACTATAAAATACTAAGTACTTCTACTACTCATTATAAATTTTCTTTTGCTATCATCAAACAACTATATGAGCCATCGTTGTTGTTGCTACTCGCCAGTCCCACAAACTTGCTACTACTAGATGAATATTATAACCATAACAAGCGGACTGCATTCTTAATTACTATTTTCCATTCTTGTTGAAAACCCATCAAAGGCCACCTTTATCAAACCACCACAATCTCAATATTTTAGTCCGATCACCAAACACCCATAACAACTACTGCTACCACTTCAAATTTGCTATTGTTCTTCTGATTCTATTAAACCCAAACACCACCACTGTCACTATTAATGCTACCATTACTTATTTTGTTACCCCCACCATCGAACCACCGCTATTAAACCAACTGTACCCTTACCTGCAACTCACTATTGCTGCTACAACTGTTATCTACTTCTTTCCTCTTTTGTTTTCTGACGGTTGACATTCAAAACACCACCATCGCCATTTGGAAACCACCCCTACTTCCACCTAATTGTTACTGCTATACTCGTTTATTCTATTTCCTATCAAAATAACCCGACACCAACATCACCGAGCTATGAAGACCAAAAACCAAGAACCACCATCGTTTAAATCTTTATGTTCTTCTGTTTCATGCCAAGATCAAACAACAACCACGATATTCACTTACAGATACATATTCTTTGTTTTAATTCGAGAACCCAACATGGCTGCAACCATAAATTCATGTTGATGAAATGACCCGTCCTAATCCATCTGGACGAAGTCCATATCGATTATAAATGATTCACAACAGTTGATTACATCGCGAGGTACTTGACCTCTATATGATACATTTTACAAACATTGCATTCGTTTTTGAAAAGACAATCTTTCATTACATCGAAAATTGACGGCATGCATACCATTTCATAATATATCTAACTATAATTGACTTAATAATAATCTTGATGAACTCAACGACTCAAATGCAACGTCTTTTGAAATATGCCATGAATGACTCCAAGTAATATCTTTAAAATGAGCAAATGCACAGTGGAAGATTTCTTTCATACCTGAGAATAAACATGCTTTAAAGTGTCAACTAAAAGGTTGGTGAGTTCATTAGTTTATCATAAATAATCATATCATAATTTTAATAGACCACAAGATTTCATATTTCCATTTTTCATAAACATACATCCCATGCATAGAGACAAAAATATCATTCATATGGATTGAACACCTGGTAACCGACATTCACAATATGCATATAAGAATATCCCCATCATTCCGGGATCCTCCTTCGGACATGATATAAATTTCAAAGTACTAAAGCATCCGGTACTTTGGATGGGGCTTGTTGGGCCCGATAGATCTATCTTTAGAATTCGCGTCAATTAGGGTGTCTGTTCCCTAATTCTTAGATTACCAGACTAAAAAGGGGCATATCCGATTTAATAATCCAGCCATAAAATGTAGTTTTAAGTACTTGTGTCTATTTCGTCAAACATTTATAAAGAAGCGCATGTATTCTCAGTCCCAAAAATATATATATTGCAAAAGCATTTAAAAAGGGAGCAAATGAAACTCACCTAATGTATTTTGTAGTAAAAATACATATGACGACATTGAACAACTAAACAATGCAGGGTTGGCCTCAGATTCACGAACCTATATCATTTGTATATATATTAATATGGATAACCGTAATCGAACAAGTTTATATATTATATCTTAAATTATATATTATACTTTTTTTTTGTGTATATATTGAAAATGTTTAATGTCTATATATATAGTTTTATATATATATATATATATATATATATATATATATATATATATATATATATATATATATATATATATATATATATATATATATATATATAACTATATATATAGACATTAAACATTTTCAATATATACACACACAAAAAAGTATAATATATAATTTAAGATATAATATATAAACTTGTTCGATTACGGTTATCCATATTAATATATATACAAATGATATAGGTTCGTGAATCCGAGGCCAACCCTGCATTGTTTGGTTGTTCAATGTCGTCATATATATATATATATATATATATATATATATATATATATATATATATATATATATATTAAAACGTATACTAGAAATCATATAATTTCATTTATTAATATATGTTATTTATGTAATTGTAGTTATATTAGTATCTATATATATTTAGTATTATTTTAAGAATACCTAATTTGTTATATGTAGTCATATATATATATTTATATATATATATATATATATATATATATATATATATATATATATATATATATATATATATATATATATATATATATATATATATAATGACAATATGTTTTTCATAAACTTATATGGAATATCAATATATTAGTAGTATATATAATAGGTGTGTTTTTGTGTACAAAATATTTATTGGTCAAAAATGATATTTTTGATGTTAATACTTTACGAGTGAAAATAATAATAACTTTATTAATAATGAAAATATTAATAATAATAATAATGATATTTTTTAATAATGATACTCATGTTATTAATAATCAATATAATCCTAATAACTATAACAATGACATTAATACTAATACTAATAATCCTAATATGATTCTAATACTAATATTAATGGAAATAATAATAAATCATAGTATTTTCATACTAATAACGATAACAATAATCATAATCTTAATGATAATAATAATAATTATAATTGTATTTATAATTATGATAATAATAAAAAGTAACTATTATTTATTAGTAACACTAATAATAATGATAACTACAATACTTAGTAATAATACTAATAATTAATAATAACAATAATACTCATAACATTAATAACATAATAATAATGAAAATGATAATAAAAATAATAATACTAATTAATATGTGACTACTTTCAAGAAAATGAGCCTTTTAAAAAGAAACTGTCTTGAACCAGGCTCGAACCACTGACCCCTCGCTAACCCGACACCCTCCTAAACCATTCGGCTATCGCCTAATTTCTGTTTATATCCTTCACACAATTTATTATAACTCGTATAAGTTAACAACCATAATCTTCTTCTTCCTCTTTCAGATTCATCCAGACTTATTATTCTATAGATAGTTAGTAGTTTCGGTAATTTAGGTTTTGAAAATAATACAGAAATGTTTTAGAGATTCAGTAGATTAATTAAAACAACAAAACATAAAAAAAAATCGCTGTATCAGTGAAAAAAAATCGATCATGAACTCAATACCCAAACTTGAATTCAAGAATGTTTCAGATGAAATTTATAACATGAATTAAGTTGAAAATCACTCCTAGAAACTTTTGGAAACATCAATTGATCCTGTAACACAAAAACGAACTTGAATTTAATGATGAACACATGGTTGACTTTTTAAAATTATAACTTTGACCTCAAAATTCAAACTCGTTAAAAAGAATTGGGATTTGATACTTTACGGATAGTTTTAGTAATTGAATTCTAACACAACAGCATTTACAGATTTTGAATTTAAATATGAATTTGAGGTTTTGATAAATTGATGATGAAACAGAGGTGTTTGGGGGTGTTTTAATCAAAATTCGGTTTAATTAAACGTAAGACAGTGGATTGGAATTGTTTATTGATTTTGTTGGTGGAAGAAATGAAGGTGTTCCTCAATAACATGAGTTAAATGACTGGTTTTATAGTATAAAGATATTGACAGGATCGATTAATTAGTGAAAGAAAAAAAATACAGTGGATAAAGACCCTCAACAGATTTCGTCTGCATTGGGAAATTTATGCTCGATCTGTATCAAACCTTTAGACAGAAGACAAAAATCAGTAAAGGTTGATGTGGAAGTAAAACAGATCTTTCATTATTTATTTGATATATTTAATTAATATTAATGCTTAATATAAATTTATTAATATTAAATATACTATCAATATTATTGCTAATAATAAGAAAATAATAAAATTTAAAAATGTTAGTAATACAGATTATACTTATAATGTTAATAATACTTATTAGATTAATAATCTTAATAAAAACCAATAAATAATAATAATACTGATTTTAATAGTTTATTAATAATATTATTAATACTAATAATAAGTATATAAATAATAATAATAATAATAATACAATTAGTAATGATAATAATAACTATAAAATTTATAACAATAATATTATTATTAATAATAATATTGATTATCATAATACTAATATTATTAGTGATTGATAATATTAGTAATAATAATATAATAACAATTTATATGTCAAACTTTATATTTATTTTACATATATATTGAAAGTAGTAATAATATTCTAATAATAATATTACAAATAATAATTGATATCTAACAAGTTACCTGTATCAACTCTCTTATTAAAACAATAATATTTATAATACTATTAATAATATTAAATAATAATCATAAATCAAATGTACCAGATTTCATATAATATCATTAATGATACTGTTATTAATATTAATATTAATATTAATATTTATATTGATAGTGAAGATATTAATTTTAATACAATAACTATACTTTAAATTGTATTATATATTATTAATTACATAATATAATATGATAGCCTTTAATGAATATTTATTATTTATAAATTATATACATATTATAATACAGATATAATAATAATAAATCATAGAATTCATAGTTATAGATTCATTTTAAATTTACACTCAATTACTTTGTATTCTATTTTACGTATTTAATTCAAATGCCTAAATTATATTTTATAATTTCAATTTAATTTACATATACTTACAATTACATATACATATTTATTTACAAACAATTGTTCGTGAATCATCAGAAATAGTCGAAGTCAAATGTATTCATGAAAGTAGTTCAAACATTATGAGACTCAGTTTTAATAGACTTTGCTTATCGTGTCAAAATCATATTAAGATTAAGTTTAAATTTGGTCGAAAATTTCTGGGTCGTCACAGTACCTACCCGTTAAAGAAATTTCGTCCCGAAATTTGAGTGAGGTGGTCATGGATAACAATAAAAATGTTTTCATGACGAATATGAGTCGATAAATAGAGTTTTATCATTATTGACTAATATAGGTAAAATAATTTAATTATGTGAAGAGTACGAGTGAAGCTGTCACAAAAGATTTAGATAGGAAAAGTAAAGATTTGTCTTAACTTTTGACAGAGTCAGGGTTGAATTTCAGAATTCAAGGGATTTAAAGAAAATCTTTGAAATCCGAAAGATTTGATTCTTCGGCGAATAAGGAAATTAAGATCTCTCTAATTAAATACGGTGATCTGTTTTGATTACTCTGTCTGATATTTCCATTATAAATTAACTCTTTTGTTCCATTAGTTTTCACTATTCCTACACCTTCTTTCTCAGTTCATATACCCAAAAGATTATAGTAATGCTTAATCAAGTTCTAATCCTTGTCCTTATCGTGACTATCGTATCTGTCATTCTTCTTTTTCAACTCCCACCGGATGAATCTGTTTTCTTCTACTTCGCCCTTGGGGTTATAGTGTTTTTAATTCTCCCGTGTCTTTATGTTGCGATAAACATTGATATACACAGTTTGTAATTTCCGTGTTGTTATTAGGCTTTATATTTTCTTTTATATTTCGGAGCTCCATGCTCTTGTTTTCTCTTCCCGACTGCAAGTCAAGCGAATAATGGTCCAGAATTCATATGTATGAAATTTTGAATGATCATAATATACTAAGCAGAAGAATTGTAATAGAACGATTTGATTTGCTAAATTACCAGAATTACAGCAGATAGAACTATCAAGAATATATTTTCCTTGATATGTTCAGAGGTTAAGTAGAATGAAAGAGTTATGTAACATGTCACATGATGATGGTATGATCTACTGTGAACCATCATAACTCACCATGACTTACTGTAATATAATCGCGTTGATCAAGTGTCATTATATTATACTAACTCATGCATCAGTTACCAACATTACTTCAATAACATTCATATTTTAAACTCGAAAGTTTACAGAATATAGAAACTAACAGTTTCCATATGATGTAACACTGATGGCACGAAGAGATTAATGATTTCAGATAAGAATAGTTATGAAAATATCTTCAGAAATATGGAGAACATTTATAATGAAAGATACGATCATATCTTGGAATTTCTAATATCGACAGATGGTGAAGAAAATTTGTCCGCAAGAGTTTTGAGTCAGAAGCAAGGTATTCGTTAAAAGTTTCATCAGAAACAGAATCATCAGGATTCTTAATGTACAAGTTTAGTCCTTGTGATTTGTTCAGAGACTCCTTTGTGGTTTGCTCAATCAGTTTTTCAGTTTCAAACTTTTTCTGAGCTTTGCCAACATACAATTCTTTATCATCAACTTTTAGTTGTTGAGGTCGTTTACAGTTTTTGTTGCTTCATTCAACTTTTCAAAATTCAGAGTATTAATTTGCAGAATGGGTGCTTTTCAGAATTTCAGAATGGAAGATTTTAGTTGTAAGAGATAAATGTTATATGGATACATATAACTGTTAATGTGGAAACGTTGCGAGACTCACAATACAGATTTGTTGATTCCCGGTAATTGGTATGGCAATTCTTGTTACAATATGCGGATGAGTACATGATGAGACTTCAATAAATAAATATAGTGATTTGTCGGAGAGATTTAAATCAAGGAGCAACGAGGTTAATGATATGTCTGTGGTTATAAAGGTGGAATATAAAAGGTTCTCCAGTAACAATAAAAGAGTACGCATGTATATCAAGGTTATGATATGGTTGTTTCGAACGAAAAGTCGAAGTTGACTTGCTGGAGCTGTGACAAAATTGGCTTCTTTGAAAAGGAATTGTAAAGTTATTTTCGGTAATAATAATGCTAAAGGATCTAGCACAGATACATGTTAAAAGTTTACTCAGTTTCCGAGTGTTTTCAGGTGCATAATTATATACATCAATCTTTTCTTCTGTAGATGAAGTGCGGTTGGGTCAACCTCTCGATTGAGGTGTTTTCAAGAATCATGAAAGGTTTGAACGTAGATTGTAATTGTCAAGATACAAATGAGGTTTAAGATGAAGTCAAGTGGCAAACTTGAAGAAATGTTTAGTTTCATATGTTATAATCAATATTTTAATTCATTTTTAATTGTCCAATCTTGATAGTCCACAGTCGATATTCCACAGTTAACAGTCCAATAATTCATATATAGTTTAATTTATAATATTCAAATTAATTAATACGTATCGTGACCCGTGTACATGTCTCAGACTCGATCACAACTCAAATTATATATATTATTGTAGAATCAACCTCAACCCTGTATAGAGAACTCGATCATTACTACATATAGAGTGTCTATGGTTATTCCAAATAATATATATAAATGCGTCGATATGATATGTCAAAACCTTGTATACGTGTTCCGATATTTAAAGTGCGTAAAATAAATAACAGAAATTAAATAACGATAAATAAAGTACGTAAAGTAAATAACAGAAATTAAATGACGATAAATAAAATTGTGTAAATGTAAATTGCGATAAATAAACTGCGATAAATAAATTGCGATAAATAAAATGTCATTCGGAATTAACAGTTAGCTAGGAACAGTTAGTTAGGATTTTGTTAGCGTGGTTTCTTAACAAAATTTCATATTGTCAATTAGTCTGTATCTAATCAATTTTTATTGCGTCCATTATTTCTTCATTATGCCACTTGTTGGATTCTGATAGGTCAAAATCCCAATATAAAATTGAATGAAAATGGTTATTTTGTGGTGAACGGATTCGTATAGCTGTGGTTGTAAGTAGGATAGTAAATAACAGTTGAATCAGATTCGTAGAATGTACAGTGTAACTTACTAATGTGAAAACTAAATATTCCTCGGGTATTACCTACCCGTTAAAATATTTTCACCATTAACAGTTTGTACGAAGGAATTTTTAATTACCATCTTTATGAAGATATACTTACATATATATTTTCTTCAGATGAAATCATGGATTTAATGAGTTAATATAATATTAATCTCATTTGATTTATCGTTAAAACTGGAATACATAATCTCTAAAACATTAGAGATTACATAATCATCATGAAGAACAGAGATAATTGATGTAGAATGATACGTAGAATGATGATTATACTCGAGGTACAGAATGAGATGTTGAGGCATGTGATGTTGAAGCTTGGGTTGTTGGTGGTACTGGTATTGATATTGGTGATACTGTTGGTGCCGGTGATGTTGCTGAAGCTGGTACGTTTTCTACTATATTTTCCAAAGTTACAACTCAAGCGCGAAGTTCATTGACTTCTTCTATTATTCCGGGATGATTGTCGGTTGGAACGAGCGAATGAATAAAGTTTAGAATTTTAGATAGAATATAATCTTGGCGAGATATTCGGGAAATGAGAGAGAAAATAGTATTACGAACAGGTTCGCTGGTATGTGCTTCAGGTTCATCGCCAAGAGGTAAATTCGGTTGGTGGAAGGGATCGCCTTCTTCGCGTCTCCATTGATTAAGTCGACTACAAACCCATCAGATGAATTGAGGATGACTGATTGGTTGATTCATTTTGGTTATACTGCTTTCGGAGTTCGAGTGGAAATCCATATCGGAATAGCTGTTGGAATAACTATCGGAATAGCTATCGGAATCTGAGGAACTCGAACTGGTTGAGGGATTCATCTCGTACGATCAGCTGAAGGATTTTTGATAAGAAACAGATTATAGGATGTAGATTAGTACCCTGCAATACATAAGTTACATATGCATATATAATACTAAAATCCCATAAGTTACGGAGGAATATACGGAATATGTCAGGCAGAGTTACAGTAATAGATATGCTAAGATATGAATTAGCGGATACGCTAAGATATGAGTTTTGTCTATACACTATTTATGTAATCAATGTAGTGAGATGTGTCTAGACTAAGAATTATAAGCAGGTAATTTCCTAAGGAGGATAAGCAGATGATTTTCGACTAGAAATGATAAGCAAAACTTTTGACATGCAGACACGGTCGAAGTCCAGACTCACTAATGCATCCTAATGACTTATCAGTTATACACACTAATGCAGACCTGGTTCGATAAGACCACCGCTCTGATACCAACTGAAACGACCTGTCCTAATCCATCCGGACGAAGTCCATATCGATTATAAATGATTCACAACAGTTGATTACATCGCGAGGTACTTGTCCTATATATGATACATTTTATAAACATTGCATTCGTTTTTGAAAAGACAATCTTTCATTACATCGAAAATTGACGGCATGCATACCATTTCATAATATATATAACTATAATTGACTTAATAATAATCTTGATGAACTCAACGACTCGAATGCAACGTCTTTTGAAATCTGCCATGAATGATTCCAAGTAATATCTTTAAAATGAGCAAATGCACGGCGGAAGATTTCTTTCATACCTGAGAATAAACATGCTTTAAAGTATCAACCAAAAGGTTGGTGAGTTCATTAGTTTATCATAAATAATCATTTCATAATTTTAATAGACCACAAGATTTCATATTTCCATTTCTCATAAACATACGTCCCATGCATAGAGACAAAAATATCATTCATATGGATTGAACACCTGGTAACCGACATTCACAATATGCATATAAGAATATCCCCATCATTCCGGGATCCTCCTTCGGACATGATATAAATTTCGAAGTACTAAAGCATCCGGTACTTTGGATGGGGCTTGTTGGGCCCGATAGATCTATCTTTAGGATTCGCGTCAATTAGGGTGTCTGTTCCCTAATTCTTAGATTACCAGACTAAAAAGGGGCATATTCGGTTTAATAATCCAGCCATAGAATGTAGTTTTAAGTAATTGTGTCTATTTCGTCAAACATTTATAAAGCAGCGCATGTATTCTCAGTTCCAAAAATATATATATTGCAAAAGCATTTAAAAAGGGAGCAAATGAAACTCACCTAATGTATTTTGTAGTAAAAATACATATGACGACATTGAACAACTAAACAATGCAGGGTTGGCCTCGGATTCACGAACCTATATCATTTGTATATATATTAATATGGATAACCGTAATCGAACAAGTTTATATATTATATCTTAAATTATATATTATACTTTTTTTTATATTGAAAATGTTTAATGTCTATATATATAGTTATATTATTCATATATATATATATATATATATATATATATATATATATATATATATATATATATATTAAAACGTATACTGGAAATCACATAATTTCATTTATTAATATATGTTATTTATGTAATTGTAGTTATATTAGTATCTATATATATTTAGTATTATTTTAAGAATAAATAATTTGTTATATGTAGTCATATATATATATATATATATATATATATATATATATATATATATATATATATATATATATATATATATATATATATATATATATATATATATATATATATATATATATATATATAATGACAATATGTTTTTCATAAACTTATATGGAATATCAATATATTAGTAGTATATATAATAGGTGTGTTTTTGTGGACAAAATATTTATTGGTCAAAAAATGATATTTTTGATATTAATATTTTACTAGTGAAAATAATAATAACTTTATTAATAATTAAAATATTAATAATAATAATAATGATATTTGTTAATAATGATACTCATGTTATTAATAATCAATATAATCCTAATAACTATAACAATGACATTAATACTAATACTAATAATCCTAATATGATTCTAATACTAATATTAATGGAAATAATAATAAATTATAGTATTTTCATACTAATAAAGATAACAATAATCATAATCTTAATGATAATAATAATAATTATAATTGTATTTATAATTATGATAATAATAAAAAGTAACTATTATTTATTAGTAACACTAAATAATGATAACTACAATACTTAGTAATAATACTAATAATTAATAATAACAATAATACTCATAACATTAATAACATAATAATAATGAAAATGATAATAAAAATAATAATACTAATTAATATGTGACTACCTTCAAGAAAATGAGCCTTTTAAAAAGAAACTGTCTTGAACCAGGCTCGAACCACTGACCCCTCGCTAACCCGACACCCTCCTAAACCATTCGGCTATCGCCTAATTTCTGTTTATATCCTTCACATAATTTATTATAACTCGTATAAGTTAACAACCATAATCTTCTTCTTCCTCTTTCAGATTCATCCAGACTTATTATTCTATAGATAGTTAGTAGTTTCGGTAATTTAGGTTTTGAAAATAATACAGAAACGTTTTAGCGATTCAGTAGATTAATTAAAACAACAAAACATAAAAAAAATCGCTGTATCAGTGAAAAAAAATCGATCATGAACTCAATACCCAAACTTGAATTCAAGAATGTTTCAGATGAAATTTATAACATGAATTAAGTTGAAAATCACTCCTAGAAACTTTTGGAAACATCAATTGTTCCTGTAACACAAAAACGAACTTGAATTTAATGATGAACACATGGTTGAATTTTTAAAATTATAACTTTGACCTCAAAATTCAAACTCGTTAAAAAGAATTGGGATTTGATACTTTACGGATAGTTTTAGTAATTGAATTCTAACACAACAGCATTTACATATTTTGAATTTAAATATGAATTTGAGGTTTTGATAAATTGATGATGAAACAGAGGTATTTGGGGTGTTTTAATCAAAATTCGGTTTAATTAAACGTAAGACAGTGGATTGGAATTGTTTATTGATTTTGTTGGTGGAAGAAATGAAGGTGTTCCTCAATAACACGAGTTAAATGACAGGTTTTATAGTATAAAGATATTGACAGGATCGATTAATTTGTGAAAGAAAAAAAATACAGTGGATAAAGACCCTCAACAGATTTCGTCTGCATTGGGAAATTTATGCTCGATCTGTATCAAACCTTTAGACAGAAGACAAAAATCAGTAAAGGTTGATGTAGAAGTAAAACAGATCCTTCATTATTTATTTGATATATTTGATTAATATTAATGCTTAATATAAATTTATTAATATTAAATATACTATCAATATTATTGCTAATAATAAGAAAATAATAAAATTTAAAAATGTTAGTAATACAGATTATACTTTTAATGTTAATAATACTTATTAGATTAATAATCTTAATAAAAACCAATAAATAATAATAATACTGATTTTAATAGTTTATTAATAATATTATTAATACTAATAATAAGTATATAAATAATAATAATAATAATAATAATAATACAATTAGTAATGATAATAATAACTATAAAATTTATAATAATAATATTATTATTAATAATAATATTGATTATCATAATACTAATATTATTAGTGATTGATAATATTAGTAATAATAATATAATAACAATTTATATGTCAAACTTTATATTTATTTTACATATATATTGAAAGTAGTAATAATATTCTAATAAGAGTACTACAAATAATAATTGATATCTAACAAGTTACCTGTATCAACTCTCTTATTAAAACAATAATATTTATAATACTATTAATAATATTATATAATAATTATAAATCAAATGTACCAGATTTGAAAGGACCCGTTCATATACATTATAAACGATTCACAATAGTTGATTACATCGCGAGGTATTTGACCTCTATATGATACGTTTTACAAACATTGCATTCGTTTTTAAAAGACAAACTTTCTTTACATCAAAAATTGACGGCATGCATACCATTTCATATTACATCCAACTATAATTGACTTAATATTAATCTTGATGAACTCAACGACTCGAATGTAACGTCTTTCAAAGTATGTCATGAATGACTCCAGGTAATATCCTTAAAATGAGCTAATGCACAGCGGAAGATTTCTATAATACCTGAGAATAAACATGCTTTAAAGTGTCAACCAAAAGGTTGGTGAGATCATTAGTTTATCATAATCAATCATTTCTGTAATAGTAATAGACCACAAGATTTCAGTTTCCATAAATATTCGTACACTCGCAAGTGTTTAAAAGTATTCTATAAGTTGTAGGCACCCGGTAACAAGCCTTAACATTCATGTTTTACCCTCTGAAGTACACCAGATCAGGTGTGTTTAAAATAACCTCGAAGTACTAAAGCATCCCATAGTCAGGATGGGGTTTGTCAGGCCCAATAGATCTATCTTTAGGATTCGCGCCTACCGTACATAGACAAGTAGTTTAATGTTACCAAGCTAAGGGTATATTTCTGATTTAAACCCACATAGAATTAGTTTTAGTACTTGTGCCTACTTCGTAAAACATTTATAAAACAGCGCATGTATTCTCAGCCCAAAAATATATATTGCAAAAGCAATTAAAAAGGGAGCAAATGAAACTCACAATACTGTATTTCGTAGCAATTATGTATATGACGGCACTGAACAAGTGCAGGATTTGTCTCGGATTCACGAACGTATCAATATTGTGATTCAATATTGCAGGAAAGTACGTAGACGCAATGAAAATGATAAACGTTAGGTTGACCTCACGAGCAATACCCTCGATCAATACCCATAACCTCCATAGCTATAATCCATAATTTCCTTAGCTCTATCCCATTTGAAAACTTATTTTGAAATCGTCTGAGTATAACTCCGTCGTAGTATTTTATATATACTAATAATATCTTGAAATAATACAAAGAAAAAATATATATGTAATTCGATTGAGAGAGTTTAGAGAAATATATTTTCAAGTTTCTATGAAATAATGAAACCTATTCAATTCTATTTATAATAGATTTCTGAATTATTAAAGTGAATTATTAAAGTATGAATTATTAAAGTGAATTATTAAAGTATGAATTATTAAAGTGAATTATTAAAGTGAATTATTAAAGTGAATTATTAAAGTGAATTATTAAAGTATGAATTATTAAAGTGAATTATTAAAGTGAATTATTAAAGTATAAATTATTAAAGTGAATTATTAAAGTATGAATTATTAAAGTGAATTATTAAAGTATGAATTATTAAAGTTAAAGTAAAGTAAAAGTAAAGTAAAGGTAAAGTTAAAGTATAGTAAAAGTATAAAACTATATACGTATAATACGCGTATAAATATATATAATATTAATTTAAATCGTTATATATATATTTAATAAAATAAAATATAAATATCGTTTTCTTTATCATACTGGTTAAGTAATGAGTTGTCAAAAGTGGTTCTAGATATTTATAAAAGATATATACATTTTAATAATAAAGTTCTTTTTAAACTGAAAACGTTTTTTTGTACTTTTGAAACTAAATCAAATAAATATGATAATTTTGTTTTCCAAAACTAAACATATTTAAGAATCATTTTGTTAAAAGGTTAAAATAATGGAAATCGTTATATCATAAAACATTTTAGAAAAGTAGAATTATATATATTCATAATAGGTTTTAAGTTTTTAAATTACAGTCTATTGGTGAAGCATGAGATAAAGTCCAAAGGTTAAATAAACGTATGAAATCATCTTAATGAAAAATATTGAGTTACTTAATTTGTCGATATCCAACATCTAAGTTATTTACACACCACGTTCTTATTTTCATATTAAATAAAATGAAAGTTAACATAGTTATCTTATCAAGGTCACGAGAAAAATATTATAAAACATGACTTGGAAATTAAACAGAAATTTCCACTAACCCTTATCTAGTTCCCGTTAATTGACACGTTTGTTCTTATTTATAAATCACTTTACCATTTTCCGAATGTTGTCAAAAAGAATAGATTTCTTAAATCACAGTGGACCTCATAACATAGGCCCGTAATCGTATCATAATGTATCTGATAATTTAATCATTTGATATTATCTCTTAATTCTGTCGATAAATATATCGAAACAAATACGTTCATGTAAAGTATCATATATCAAATACTTTGTTAATGTTTTCAGTTAATATTATATATTATATATACATATCTATATACTCATAATTGTTCGTGAATCGTCGAACACGGTCAAAGGGTAATTGATTACATGAATGTAGTTCCAAACTTTTTGAGATTCAATATTACAAATTCTGCTTATCGTGTCGAAAACATATAAAGATTAAGTTTAAATTTGGTCGAAAATTTCTGGGTCGTCACAGTACCTACCCGTTAAAGAAATTTCGTCCCGAAATTTGATCGAGGTCGTCATGGCTAACAATAAGAATGTTATTATGACGAATATAAGTTGATTCATAGGGTTTTATCATGATTGAGAAATATGAATAAAATAATTCGATTACTCGAAACGTATGAGTGAAGCTATCGTAAAAGAGTGAAATGAGAAAATAGGAATTCATCTTATCTTTTGACGTCATCACGGTTGATCTCCGGATTAAAGAAAATCTTTGTAATCTATATAGGATTTGATTCTTCGGTGATTAATAAAATTATGATCCTCTTCGATTTAATGCGATGATTCATCTCGATTTTTCTGTCGGATATTTCACTATAAATCTACCTCCTTCGTTTCCTTTTAATTCACACCTTCTATTCTTTCTCCCTCAATTCTTACTTTAAAATTATTCGTCAATATGCTTCATCCAGTGCTGATTCTCGATATACTCCTCACTTTTATATTTGTCGTTCTTCTTTTTCATCTACCTCCAGAAGAATCTATTTACTTCTACTATACCCTTGGTTTTATAGTGTTTTTAGTTCTCCCGTATCCTTATATTGCTATATGCATTGATATATACGGTTTATAGTTTTTGGGTTGTTGTTGGGTTTTATATCTTCCCTTATATTTCGATGTCCCTGCTTCTGTCTTCTATAATCATTGTCATCCTCAATTAATGCTCTCTTTTATTTGCTGCGATTTATACCCCAATTTCTATTTCGGAGTTTTGTCCTTTCATTTCTTCTTCTTGCAATTAAGCACCGCTTGTAATGGTCCAGAATTCGCATATATGAATTTCAGAATGAACATTGTTAATGTTCTAAGAAGGAAATTGTAATGGCACGATCTTGACTTGTCAAATTACTAGAATACCTCGGAAAAGGTCGAATCATCAAGAAATATTTTCTTGATATTTTAGAGGTTAAAGAGAATACAAGAGTCATGTAACATAGCACATGATGACGTTATGATCTGTGAATCATCACGTTCCATTTAGAAACTCAGCATGACTTACTATAATATAATCACGTTGATCAAGTGTCATTATATTATACTAGTTCATGCTTCAGTTTCCAACACTACTTCAAAAATATTCCTATTTTAAATTCGAAAGTTTCAGAATTTAGAAACTAAAATAGTTTCTTTTATGATGTAATACAGACAGCACGAAGAGGTAAATGATTTCAGATAAGAATAATTATGGAAATATCTTCAGAAATATGGAGAATATTTATAATGAAAGATACGATGATATCTTAAAATTTCTAATATCATAGGATGATGAAGAATATTGTCCGTAAGGGTTTAGAGTCAGGAGCAAGGTATTCGATAATGACTTCAGCAGACACGGAATCATTTGGATTCTTTGAAGGTAGATTTCGTCCTTGTGATTTATCCATAGCCTTCTTCATGGTTTGCTCAATCCGTATTTTTCAGTACCAAATCTTCTCTTTTTCTGAGCTTTGCCAACACACTACTCTTTATCATTAAACTTTTTATTGTTAAGGTCGTTTATAGTTTTTGCTGCTTCATCAGTATTTCGAGAATTAGTTCGCAGTTTAGGGTGTTTTTCAGAAACTTCACATTCAAAGTATATAAGTCCAGAAGATATACACATATAATTGTTGGCGTAGACATGCTGCGAGATTTCAAAATACTGATTGCTAATTTCTGATGATTCGTATGGCAATTCTCGTTACAAGATGTAGATGAGTAAATGATGGGGTTTTGATAAATATAAAGATTTTTTGGAAAGTCAAAGATCAATGAAGTTGTTAATGAAGGTATTTTGTATGCCCGAGAGACATATTAAATTAACGTGGCTGACGTGTTATGATCCAAGTCGGGTCATACCCAATAACAAACTTACCGACACCTTATTCGTATTTGATTTTAACGATTGGTTCATTGATTAAATACGCGACACTTGAATTTTAAGAAAAATGGTTTTCTGAGATATTACTTGGTGTATATATATAAATTATGGAATAATTTATATAACAAGAGTTAAATTATTTATAGGTTAAATAATTTATTTTGTTGTGTTGCATTTTATAAAGTTTTGGTTTTATAAAATACATGTACATAACAAATATATATATGTATATGGAAGTTTTATAAAAGTTTTATAAAATTAAATTTATATAAAACTAGTTTATAAAACAAATGAGGAAGTGGCCTTGGAAGTGTAAGAACACATGCTAGAGATTCCTTTTTGTTGGTCATACTTTCCCATTTCCATATACATGCATCAAGACTCTTTGAGACATACACACATGCAAATAACACTTCAAAAAAAAACTGCACAAAACCTCTCACTTGTGCAGCTGAAAACCGTGGGGTTTAAGGGAGGAAGAAAGGGTTCTTCATTTGGTTCTTGCAAGTCTAATTCAAGTGTTAAAAATCCTAACCAAAGTACAAGGTGTTGGTGCAAAGTTTGGGGTATAACAACTTGAGGTTTCATCCATTTGAAGCTCCATTCAACATCATCATCTTCATCACTTTCAACTAGCTTGGAATAGGTATAACATCTTATTCTTGCTTGTAGTTTGTAAGCTTATTTCTCAACTTGATCCTAATTGGGTTTTAAACTTTAATTGGTTAAAGATTTAACAAGTTACCAAATTATTTTTCATGCTTCCGCTTTGAATGGTTCTTAAAAGGTTTTAAAGTGTTATGAAACTTGTTAAAACCCAACAATGGTATCTAGAGCCGAAGTTGTTGAAATATGCTTCGAGATGGTTATTAAACTCACTATATATTTTGCATTTTATGTACATCCATGAAAGTAAAATGCAAAAATTATATGTTTGGGTGGGTTTGTGATGTTGGCCGAAATCTTGGACCCCAAAAATGGGTTTTGGGTTGCTCCATTTTGGTCAAATTTTGGTTGCATGTTGTTCACAATCTTAGCCTTGACCTTGTGTATGGTTGCATGTATGTTTGGTTGATTTAATTCATTCTTATGGTTTGTAATAATTAATTCATTCATTTGGTTGTAATATTTATTATTTTGGTTATGTAATTTATTTTATATTTGGCATGTAAAATAGATTAGGTTGTATTTCATTTTCTAGACAAAATGTATTAGGATATATTTTGTAAAATGATGAAGATGATGAAGACTTGAAGAACACAAGAAGAAGCATTTGGATGAAAGATTAAGTGGGAGATTTTAAAATCTCTAACTTTGTGTTATAACCCCTTAACCGGTGGCATTTGTTTTCGGCTAAACAAATGCCTACCAAAATGGCTAGATTGTGAACATCTTTGTTTTGCATGCGTGGTTGTTTTGTATGATTATGTGGATTGTATGTTTGTATGCTACAAGTTAATCACACAAGTTAACAACAAACTAAAATGGCAATTTAAATTGGTTAAAATTGACATTATTAACTACATGCAAAACGTCAATTTAAATGGTTAAATTAAAAACGGCTAAAAGGACATTAATAATCGGTTATTAAGAACATGATAAGGATCATACATATAAAATGGTTTATATCAAAGTAATAAAATTGGCTTTATTACATAACATGAAAATGGATTTTCAAATAAACCATACACTAAATGCATGTTGGTGTATGGTGCAAAAGTTTTCTCAAACTAGAATTAATGAAAACTTAAAATCCCTTATTAACAAGGCAAACAAGTTAAACGCCATCCTTTTGTGGAAACACTTAGACGTATTAGAAAACTCTTGATGGGATAAAGGTCACCTAACCGTCATGAGCGAACTAATATGAATAAGGTACACTTCGCATACATGTGGGATAAAGGTCACCTAACCACTTGTATGTTAAGTCTACATGTTTACACAAGTAGGACGACTTGATTTGGGAATCATGAACTTAGGGTCACCGAAGCATGATGAAAAAATAGGCGTTGATGGGATAAATATGCCATGCAAAAGGATTGCATGATCCCATAACTTAGAAGTTGCAAAAGGATTGCAATTGTCATATAATGACTACCTAGCTAAATCAAATAACGGGATAAAGGTCACCTAATCGAAATTTGATTTACCGTTGGATTCTAATATTTAATAAGTCAATTAAATTTAAAAGGGTATTGAATGTTAAATTAAAATCGATACTTAAACGAACTTTGTTAATTTTGTAGATGGCCGCCAATAACAACAACAACATTCCAAACGCACCACTTAACCTGAACCACCTATCATTAAGGTCTCTCTTAGAGAAAGACAAACTCAACCATACAAACTTTATGGATTGGTTCCGCAATCTTCGGATTGTCCTCAAACAAGAGGATAAAATGTATGTGCTTGAGGACGCCATTCCCGATCAACCGGATGAGAATGATGTGGAGGCAATGGCCTCTTACGATAAGTATTGCCATGACTCCCTTCAAGTCTCATGCTTAATGCTTGGGACTATGATTGCCGAACTCCAAAAGGATTTCGAGCATCATAGTGCATACGACATGATAACGCAATTGAAGGAAATGTTCCTCCAACAAGCGCGTGTCGAACGCTTCGAAACGGTTCGGGCACTACATGCTTGTCGTATGGACGATACCCAATCGGTTTCATCTTATGTACTTAAGATGAAAAGCCTTATCGATCGTGCTAACCGTCTTAACCTAAACATATCTAATGAGTTAGCCACCGATCTTATCCTTAACTCCCTATCAAAAAGGTTTGATCAATTTGTAATTAATTACAATATGAATGGGATGGATAAGAGCATAGGTGAGCTTCACGGTATGCTTAGAACAGCGGAAACTAGCATGGGTAAAAGGGCTTTACCCGTGTTAGCAATCGATCAAAGTGGGTCCAAAGGTAACAACTCTAAACCAAAGGTGGCTAAGAGAAAAGGACCCGCCCATCAAGGCAAAGGGAAGGGGAAGATGGTTACCTCAACCATCAACAAGGCTAAGAAGCAAAAGGTAGCCGAGAAGGCAAACCCCAAGGAAGACCCATGTTTCGGTTGCGGTGAAATGGGTCATTGGAAACGAAACTATCCAGTTTATCTTAAAGAGTTGAAGGACAAGAGGGATGCAGGGCAAACCTCAGGTAATATATATATGGTATATATGGAGCTTAGTATTACTTCTTCTAATACATGGGTATTAGACACTGGATGTGGAACTCACATTTGCAATTCTTTGCAGGGGTTCAAAAGAAGTAACAAGCAAACGGGAACATCAAGTCTCTTTATGGGGAATGGAGCTAAAGTACAAGTGAAAGCTCAAGGAGACTTTGTGTTAAAACTTCCAAGTGGCTTGGAACATATTTTGAATGATGTTTTGTATGCACCCGACTTATGTCGAAACATTATTTCTGTTTCCCGTTTGAAACAATGTGGTTTTAATCCTAATTTTGTTAATGATGATATCCACTTTTATTTAGATAATGTATTCTATTTCAAGGCTTCACCTTCAAATGGAATTTATGAATTGGTTTACGATGACACATTATCTAGTAGCTCAATGTACCATACAAGCACCAAGAAACTCAAAAGGGATTTGAGTGATTCCTACTTATGGCATTGTCGCCTTGGTCACATAAACAAGAACCGAATGCATACACTTCAAAAGAATGGACTTTTGAAATCAAATGAAATGGATTCGTTTGATGTATGTGAATCTTGTTTACAAGGCAAGATGACTAAAGCACCTTTCAAAGGGACCTATGAAAGGGCTAAAGATTTATTGGGATTAATACATTCGGATGTATGTGAACCCTTTAAACCCATGACTAGGAATGGTGAAAGATACTTTGTTACTTTCATTGATGACTTTAGTCGTTTCGGATATGTCTACTTATTAAGACACAAGGACGAAACGTTTGAAGTATTCAAAGAATATCAAAACGAAGTACAAAATCAACTCAATAGGATAATTAAGGTACTTCGTACCGATAGAGGAGGTGAATACCTAAGCGATGCCTTCCAAGATCATCTTAGGAGTTGTGGGATTATCTCACAACTTACTCCACCCGGAACACCCCAACTTAATGGAGTTTCCGAAAGGAGGAACCGAACCCTAATGGATATGGTTCGATCTATGATAGCAAGAAGCTCATTGCCTCTATCATTTTGGGGTTATTGTCTAAGCTCCGCGACTCGTATTTTAAATATGGCCCCAACCAAGAAAGTGGAACGAACTCCTCACGAGATGTGGTTTGGTAAACCTCCATCTCTATCATACTTAAAGGTATGGGGATGTGAAGCTTATCCTAAGCGTTACGTCCCTAATAAGTTGAATGCTCGATCCACGAAGTGTATCTTCATAGGATATCCCAAGGATGATATGGGATACTATTTCTATGATCCATCTGAGCAGAATGTATTTGTTGCTCGGAAGGCGGAATTCCTTGAAACTAAGTTCCTAATGGAAGGAAATAGTGAAAGGAAGATAGATCTTGAAGAGGTTCAAGATCAAGTAGATGATACACAATTGGTTGACACTAGCACTCAACATGAAAATGTTGATAGTAATCAAATGGATGATCAAAATACACAAGACATTCGTAGATCTGGTAGGGTTAGCAATCCTCCTGAGAGATATGGGTTTCTCATAGATGGTTGCTATACGGTTGATTTGGATGAACCAACAAACTACCAAGATGCTTTATCAAGGATTGATAAAGATAAATGGCTGGAAGCCATGAACGCCGAGATGCAATCCATGTATGAAAACCAAGTATGGGAACTTGTTGAGCAACCTCCTAGCTCTAAGCTAGTTGATTGCAAATGGCTTTTCAAAATGAAAACCGACATACATGGAAACTTGGATACATATAAAGCTAGACTTGTTGCAAAAGGTTTCACTCAAACTCAAGGGGTTGATTATGATGAAACTTTCTCGCCTGTCGCAATGCTAAAGTCTATTAGGATATTATTTGCCATTGCTGCTCACTACGACTATGAAATATGGCAAATGGATGTCAAAACCGCTTTCCTAAATGGATATCTTATGGAAGATGTCTATATGGTCCAGCCTGAAGGTTTTGTTGATCCAAAATATCCTAAACGGGTATGCAAGTTAAAGAAGTCAATCTACGGATTGAAACAAGCATCTAGAATGTGGAATCATCGTTTTAATGAGGAAGCCGAGAAATTTGGCTTCATTAAAAATGGTGATGAAGCTTGTGTATATAAGAAAACTAGTGGGAGCACTATCATGTTCCATGTACTATATGTGGATGATATATTATTATTTGGGAATGATATTACCACAATGCAAGGAGTCAAAACTTGGCTAAAGAGTTGCTTCTCCATTAAGGATCTTGGAGATGCACAATACATATTGGGGATAGGGATCTATAGGAATAGATCCAAGAGATTGATAGGTTTAAGTCAAAGTACATACATTGATAAAATCTTGAAAAGGTTCAAGATGGAAAACTCTAAGAGAGGTTTGGTACCTATTCAAAAGGGAACCGTTCTCAGTTCATCTCAGTGTCCTGCCACGAAAGATGAACAAGAGAGAATGAAGAAAGTCCCATACGCATCTGCTATTGGGTCTATCATGTATGCAATGATATGTACTAGACCGGATGTGTCATGCGCTCTAAGATTGACAGATAGATACCAGAATAACCCAGGAAATAGTCATTGGATTGCTGTTAAAAGCATATTGAAATACCTTAGGAGGACTAAGGATATGTTTCTAATATATGGGTCTGGTGAGGAGGAACTCGCTGTAAAAGGTTACGTGGACGCGAGTTTCCAAACTGATCGAGATGACTCTCGATCACAATCCGGTTATGTCTTCATGTTAAATGGTGGTGCGGTCTCTTGGAAGAGTTCGAAACAGGAGGTTGTTGCGTTATCCACTACAGAGTCGGAGTACATTGCCGCCTCACTGGCAGCTCAGGAAGCTACATGGATGAAGAAATTCATCGACGACTTAGGAGTGGTCCCTTCCATTCAGGACCCTCTTGAGATCTTTTGTGACAACGAGGGTGCGATTGCTCAAATCAAGGAACCTCGTGCTCATCAAAAGACTCGTCACATTGAGCGGAGATTCAACTACATCAGGGATGAGGTTGAAAAGGGAAAGATATGTATTCACAAAGTTCACACAGATCAAAATGTTGCGGATCCACTCACGAAGCTTTTACATGGGCCAAAGCATGAGGGACATGTTTGTGCATTAGGGCTTCGATATTCTAGTGATTGGAACTGATCTATTTTATGTATTGTATCGGAACGAATTAGTTGAAACTCATTAATGTAATTATGGTATTAATTTATTTATGAGTCATGTTCCAATTTTGCATATTTTATCCATGAATAAACTATTATTCTGAATTCCGTAGTTGATCACATTTGTGGGAACAAGTGTGAGGTCTAGACTATTATGAACTTAGATTGGTTAGCATTCAAATGGTGAATGTGGGGCAAGGTTGCGACCAAGGTTCATAGATATTTGTAGGACACAAATATTGGAAGACCCGCTCTCAAGATTTACTATATGGAGTCTTTGTGATTGATCACATGTAATCTTGAGTAAAGGAGAATATCATTATATCCTCTGACCTGAGACACATATTGGGTTCAGACATTCACCAAATATTGTGCCTTGATTCTTTCCTTCGCTATTCTGAAATATGGTAGTACACAAGGAAGAGCTCAGGTATGATACAAAGTGTATATCTAGGACATATGTAGTCAAGATGGAATTTGTCCCTCTTATTCGTTGAGAGTCAGATGTCTAAGGCCTGAAAAGTTAAATCTATAAGAGAGTGATCACTCTGTATCTCTTGGATTTAACATGACATCTAGGACGAAAGGAGATAATGAAAGATTCACCTAATCATATTCGAGATGGGAACTCGAAAGGGATGATGTTATTGAATGGCACAAAGTCATAACATATTAGGGGTGATGGACGGTGTGTTAGGCTGTATCCATCACTTGCATTAATTTCTTATGTTTCTCGTGCAAGTGGGAGATTGAAGGTATTTCGTATGCCCGAGAGACATATTAAATTAACGTGGCTGACGTGTTATGATCCAAGTCGGGTCATACCCAATAACAAACTTACCGACACCTTATTCGTATTTGATTTTAACGATTGGTTCATTGATTAAATACGCGACACTTGAATTTTAAGAAAAATGGTTTTCTGAGATATTACTTGGTGTATATATATAAATTATGGAATAATTTATATAACAAGAGTTAAATTATTTATAGGTTAAATAATTTATTTTGTTGTGTTGCATTTTATAAAGTTTTGGTTTTATAAAATACATGTACATAACAAATATATATATGTATATGGAAGTTTTATAAAAGTTTTATAAAATTAAATTTATATAAAACTAGTTTATAAAACAAATGAGGAAGTGGCCTTGGAAGTGTAAGAACACATGCTAGAGATTCCTTTTTGTTGGTCATACTTTCCCATTTCCATATACATGCATCAAGACTCTTTGAGACATACACACATGCAAATAACACTTCAAAAAAAAACTGCACAAAACCTCTCACTTGTGCAGCTGAAAACCGTGGGGTTTAAGGGAGGAAGAAAGGGTTCTTCATTTGGTTCTTGCAAGTCTAATTCAAGTGTTAAAAATCCTAACCAAAGTACAAGGTGTTGGTGCAAAGTTTGGGGTATAACAACTTGAGGTTTCATCCATTTGAAGCTCCATTCAACATCATCATCTTCATCACTTTCAACTAGCTTGGAATAGGTATAACATCTTATTCTTGCTTGTAGTTTGTAAGCTTATTTCTCAACTTGATCCTAATTGGGTTTTAAACTTTAATTGGTTAAAGATTTAACAAGTTACCAAATTATTTTTCATGCTTCCGCTTTGAATGGTTCTTAAAAGGTTTTAAAGTGTTATGAAACTTGTTAAAACCCAACAGTTAATAAGTTTACTGCTAATGTGGCACGATTTGAAAGGTTCCCCGGTAATAATGATGAATGGGTAATCATTATAATAAGGCTTATTCGAATGAACAATTGAAGTTGGTTTGCTGGAGCTGTGACAAAACCGTCTATTTTTAGAAGGGATTGAAAAGTTATTTTAGCTAGTAAATGCCAAAAGGTCTGACATGGATACATGTTAAATTATGACTTTGGTTTCAAGAGTTTTTCAGGTACTTAACTGTGGATAACATGTGGTTGGATCATCATCTCGATTGTTCATTATCTGAAGTGTCTTCAGGTATTTCGAAGGGCTTGAACACAGATTATAATCGTTAATATACATACGATGTTCTAACACAGTTTTGAAGTTAAAGTATAGCTTTGAAAGATGTAAGAATCTAAGAGTGATGATACCGGTTATAACTTGAATTGAATTCGGCAATTTCAAAATCAGAATATGTAATTAGATTTTTGAATGAGTATGGTTGTTTTGATTTCTATAAAAAAATGTATATTGTTGTGAAAGTAGGGAGTATAATGGATGATTTGCTGAATCAGATTCGAAGAATATAACATATTAATTGTGAATTTATATATCTCTCAGGTATTACCTACCCGTTAAAAAAAATGTCACAATTAATATTTTGTACAAAAGAATTTTATTACAGTCTTTATGGAAATATATGTGTATATTTCTTCAGATGTAATATAGATTTAATGAGTTAATATTAAATTAAACTCACTTGATTTATGGTTAAGGCTAGGATAGATAATTTCTAAACTTTAGAAATTACATAATCATCGTAGAATGTTTTCCCAATGAAGTTATGAATCAATACTTCATCGTTGTGGTATTCCTTAGTATCTACAGGGCGTATGACGTCGATGCTCATGGGACAGATTGTGAAGTTGAAGTTTGCGATGTGGTTGTTGTTGGTGGTGGTAATGGTACTGTTGATGTTGTTGATGGTGGTACTGGTTATGTTGCTGGTGCTGCTACTGGTGTTTGTAACCTTTGCACCATATTCTCCAAAGCCACTACCCGAGCGCGAAGCTCGTTGACTTCTTCTATTACACCGGGTTGATTGTCGGTTCGGATGAGCGGATAAATAAGATCTAGAATTTGGTGTAGTATATAATCATGACGAGATACTCTGGAAATGAGAGAGAAAATGGTGTTTCGAACAGGTTCGCCGGTAAGTGCTTCAAGTTCATTGCCAAGAGGGCAATGTGGTGGATGGAAAGGATCGCCTTCTTCTTGTCTCCAATGATTAAGGAGGCTACGAACCCATCCTCAATTTATCCAGAATAAATGATGGCTGATTGGTTGAACCATTCCAATCACACTGCTTTCAGAGCTTGAGTGGGATTCCATTTCAAAATCCGAGGAACTTGAACTGATGACGAATTCCATTTCGCACGATTTGATAAAGGATTTTTCGATACGAAATGATTTTCCGGCTATCGGGTGGTATTCTAACTACATAGAATATCTATATATATAGATCAAAAGATTTCATAGATTACGGAGGAATTTACCGAATATGTCAGGCAAAGTTTACGGTAATAGATACGATAAGATATGATTTAGCAGATACGCTAAGATATGAATTTTGTCTATACACTATTCATGCAATCAATGCAGCAAGATGTGTCTAGACTAAGAATGATAAGCAGGTAATATCCTAAGGATGGTAAGTAGATGATTTCTGACTAAAAATGATAAACAAAACTTTTGACATGCAGACACGGTCGAAGTCCAGACTCACTAATGCATCTTAACAACTATCAGTTAGACACACTAATGCAAGACCTGGTTCGCTAAGACCACCGCTCTGATACCAACTGAAAGGACCCGTTCATATACATTATAAACGATTCACAATAGTTGATTACATCGCGAGGTATTTGACCTCTATATGATACGTTTTACAAACATTGCATTCGTTTTTAAAAGACAAACTTTCTTTACATCAAAAATTGACGGCATGCATACCATTTCATATTACATCCAACTATAATTGACTTAATATTAATCTTGATGAACTCAACGACTCGAATGCAACGTCTTTCAAAGTATGTCATGAATGACTCCAGGTAATATCCTTAAAATGAGCTAATGCACAGTGGAAGATTTCTATAATACCTGAGAATAAACATGCTTTAAAGTGTCAACCAAAAGGTTGGTGAGTTCATTAGTTTATCATAATCAATCATTTCTGTAATAGTAATAGACCACAAGATTTCAGTTTCCATAAATATTCGTACACTCGCAAGTGTTTAAAAGTATTCTATAAGTTGTAGGCACCCGGTAACAAGCCTTAACATTCATGTTTTACCCTCTGAAGTGCACCAGATCAGGTGTGTTTAAAATAACCTAGAAGTACTAAAGCATCCCATAGTCAGAATGGGGTTTATCAGGCCCAATAGATCTATCTTTAGGATTCGCGCCTACCGTACATAGACAAGTAGTTTAATGTTACCAAGCTAAGGGTATATTTCTGGTTTAAACCCACATAGAATTAGTTTTAGTACTTGTGCCTACTTCGTAAAACATTTATAAAACAGCGCATGTATTCTCAGCCCAAAAATATATATTGCAAAAGCAATTAAAAAGGGAGCAAATGAAACTCACAATACTGTATTTCGTAGCAATTATGTATATGACGGCACTGAACAAGTGCAGGGTTAGTCTCGGATTCACGAACGTATCAATATTGTGATTCAATATTGTAGGAAAGTACGTAGACGCAATGAAAATGATAAACGTTAGGTTGACCTCACGAGCAATACCCTCGATCAATACCCATAACCTCCATAGCTATAACCCATAATTTCCTTAGCTCTATCCCGTTTGAAAACTTATTTTGAAATCGTCTGAGTATAACTCCGTCGTAGTATTTTATATATACTAATAATATCTTGAAATAATACAAAGAAAAAATATATATGTAATTCGATTGAGAGAGTTTAGAGAAATATATTTTCAAGTTTCTATAAAATAATGAAACCTATTCAATTCTATTTATAATAGATTTTTGAATTATTAAAGTGAATTATTAAAGTATGAATTATTAAAGTGAATTATTAAAGTATGAATTATTAAAGTGAATTATTAAAGTGAATTATTAAAGTATGAATTATTAAAGTGAATTATTAAAGTGAATTATTAAAGTATAAATTATTAAAGTGAATTATTAAAGTATGAATTATTAAAGTGAATTATTAAAGTATGAATTATTAAAGTTAAAGTAAAGTAAAAGTAAAGTAAAAGTAAAGTAAAGGCAAAGTTAAAGTATAGTAAAAGTATAAAACTATATACGTATAATACGCGTATAAATATATATAATATAAATTTAAATCGTTATATATATTTAATAAAATAAAATATAAATATCGTTATCTTTATCATACTGGTTAAGTAATGAGTTGTCAAAAGTGGTTCTAGATATTTATAAAAGATATATACGTTTTAATAATAAAGTTCTTTTTAAGCTGAAAACGTTTTTTTGTACTTTTGAAACTAAATCAAATAAATATGATAATTTTGTTTTCCAAACCTAAATATATTTAAGAATCATTTTGTTAAAAGGTTAAAATAATGGAAATCATTATATCATAAAACATTTTAGAAAAGTAGAATTATATATATTCCTAATAGGTTTCAAGTTTTTAAATTACAGTCTATTGGTGAAGCATGAGATAAAGTCCAAAGGTTAAATAAACGTATGAAATCATCTTAATGAAAAATGTTGAGTTACTTAATTTGTCGATATCCAACATCTAAGTTATTTACACTCCACGTTCTTATTTTCATATTAAATAAAATGAAAGTTAACATAGTTATCTTATCAAGGTCACGAGAAAAATATTATAAAACATGCCTTGGAAATTAAACAGAAATTTCCACTAACCCTTATCTAGTTCCCGTTAATTGACACATTTGTTCTTATTTATAAATCACTTTACCATTTTCCGAATGTTGTCAAAAAGAATAGATTTCTTAAATCACAGTGGACCTCATAACATAGGCCCGTAATCATATCATAATGTATCTGATAATTCAATCATTTGATAGTATCTCTTAATTCTGTCGATAAATATATCGAAACAAATACGTTCATGTAAAGTATCATATATCTAATACTTTGTTAATGTTTTCAGTTAATATTATATATTATATATACATATCTATATACTCATAATTGTTCGTGAATCGTCGAACACGGTCAAAGGGTAATTGATTACATGAATGTAGTTCCAAACTTTTTGAGATTCAACATTACAAATTCTGCTTATCGTGTCGGAAACATATAAAGTTTAAGTTTAAATTTGGTCGAAAATTTCCGGGTCGTCACAAGATTTCATATAATATCATTAATGATACTGTTATTAATATTAATATTAATATTTATATTGATATAGAAGATACTAATTTTAATACAACAACTATACTTTAAATTGTATTATATATTATTAATTACATAATATAATATGATAGCCTTTAATGAATATTTATTATTTATAAATTATATACATATTATAATACAGATATAATAATAATAAATCATAGAATTCATAGTTATAGATTCATTTTAAATTTACACTCAATTACTTTGTATTCTATTTTATGTATTTAATTCAAATGCCTAAATTATATTTTATAATTTCAATTTAATTTACATATACTTACAATTACATATACATATTTATTTACAAACAATTATTCGTGAATCATCAAGAATAGTCGAAGTCAAATGTATTCATGAAAGTAGTTCAAACATTATGAGACTCAGTTTTAATAGACTTTACTTATCGTGTCAAAATCATATTAAGATTAAGTTTAAATTTGGTCGAAAATTTCCGGGTAGTCACAGTTGAAACAAATATTGCTGCTGCGTCCATCATTCAAACTCCTGTATAACCTGCAACATAAACGAAAAACATTCCAACTATTGTGGTATGTTTCTACTTCTAATTGGAACAAAACATCAAAACACCCTTAATCACCAACACCTATATCTATTATTATTAACAAGAACAAACAAGAAATAAATTATCACAGTCACCTCTAATTCATAACAAAATATTGCTGCTTATCTTTAATCCCGATAGAATGAGGAAGAATCGAGCCCTTTGGTGTTAATACACTAAATCAAAACCCACCAGGAACACTATTGTTCATGTTTGATATATGAGAGAAATAAAAATAAAATAAAAAAAATAAAAATATATACATTTACAGAATATATATATATATATATATATATATATATAGTGAGATGAAGAATTAAGAAAATATAAATGAACTAATTACCTATTTGATCAATTAATACCAGTCACTTGATCGATTGATGGAGAGTGATGAAGAACGATGGTGAAGAAGACCGATGATGAAGTTAAACAAGGAGGATGACGAATCGATTGATCTGCTATTCATGGACGATTGCCGTTCGATTGATCTGTTTATGATGATGATGATTGTCGAGTGATTGTTCGATGGTGATACCATTTTTTTTTCTGCGTTTGCTCTGGCTCTGCTATTCTCGATCTGTATTGGGGAATAAACAAACGCGTATACCTTTTATTAGGTATAATTTATAATTATAATTATTATTACATTTATTATTATTATTATTATTATTATTATTATTATTATAATTATTATTATAATTATTATTATTATTATTATTATTATTATATTTTTAATTATTATTATTATTACTAAATTAAGTATTATTATAAAGATTATCTATTATTATTAGTATTAGGATTATAATTACAATTATGATTATTATTATTAATATTCTTACTACTAATATTGTTATCATCATCAAAAATATGATTTAATTAATAAAAGTATGATTATTATTATTATGATTATCATTATTATTACAAGTATTATTATTAGCATTATCATTTAAGTTATTATTAGTTTCATTAGGATTAAACCATTATTGTTATTATTATTATCATTTTTGTTATCAATATTAACATTATTATTAGTATTATCATTATTATTATTATAAGTATCATTATTATTAATATTATTCCTAGTATTAATATTATTACAAATAAATATTAAATTATATAAAAAATATATTTAATAAATATAACATAACTATACTAATATTTTTATATTAAATAATAATTATTTATCTAAAGTAAATAAAGTAAATATATCTAACTAAATTATTAATGAAACCTATAAATTATTAAATATCACTAAGAATAATACATAAATTGTTCGATTTCAATTATATGTGTTAATATATATATATAAATGATATAGGCTCGTGAATCCGAGGCTAATCCTGCACTTGTTCAGTGCCGTCATATGCATAATTACTACGAAATACAGTATTGTGAGTTTCATTACTCCCCTTTTAAATGTTTTTGCAATATATATTTTTGGGACTGAGATTACATGCGCTTTTATAAATGTTTTATGAAATAGACACAAGTAATCGAAACTACATTATATGGTTGAATGATCGAAGCCGAATATGCCCCTTTTTGCTTGGTAACCTAAGAATTAGTAAACCAATCTACTAATTGACGCGAATCCTAAAGATAGATCTATTGGGCCTAACGAACCCCATCCAAAGTACCGGATGCTTTAGTACTTCGAATTCGTTTTTATCATGTCCGAAGGATTTCCTAGAATGATAGGGGATATTCTTATATGCATCTTGTTAATGTCGGTTACCAGGTGTTTAATCCATATGAATGATTTTTGTCTCTATGCATGGGATGTATATTTATGAGAACTGGAAATGAAATTCTTGTGGTCTATTAAAATGATGAAAATGAATGATTATGATAAACTAATGAACTCACCAACCTTTTGGTTGACACTTTAAAGCATGTTTATCCTCAGATACGAAAAGAATCTTCCGCTGTGCATTTGCTCATTTTATAAATATTACTTGGAGTCATTCATGGCATATTTCAAAAGACGTTGCATTCGAGTCGTTGAGTTCATCAAGATTATTATTAAGTCAATTATAGTTGGATATATTATGAAATGGTATGCATGCCATCAACTTTCGTTGTAAAGAAAGATTGTCTTTTAAAATTGAATGCAATGTTTGTAAAATGTATCATATAGAGGTCATGTACCTCGCGATGTAACCAAATGTAATGTATTCGTTCTGATGGATTAGGACGGGTCATGAAAAATTACAATATATATAACATTACTTATGTATAGAATTTATATATATTTACATATATATTTACACACAATTGTTCGTGAATCGTCGGGAGTAGTCAAAGGGTAAATGATGTAACATCCCGCGTTTTTCCGTTATACTTGATCGAGTCGTAACGAGCCATAGGACTAATTGAACACATTTCACCCGACTTTGTGTCGTAACCGGTTAATTGATATAACTTACTTGTTTAGGTCAAGGCTAAGCAACTTTCATGCATACGTTACTTTGTGAAGTACTTTTATACTCGTGCACTCGAGGTGAGATCATAGTCCCACCTTTTCAACAACTTTTATTCTTTTAAATCGTGGGCTGAGAAACATATACATTACATACTTATATACATTTCACATGTATATATACTTTTCATACTTTTATACTTTGAACACAAATACGAATACAAGGATACAGACGAGTTAGAACAAAAGTCCTCAATCCAATTATCATTAGTTCCACTTGCAGGGTGTAAGTGTAAGCGAGTGATTATGTTGTGTGGCCATACGGGTTTAACGAACCCTCATTCAGACGGTTCGCTACCGTTAGTGGATGAAATATAATTTCAACGTGCATAGTGTATGTTCTAACACTATATTCAAAATTCAGAGGGAAGATTCAGTTAAGCTTTGGTAATTGGGTGCTCGTAATACAAACTACATTCTTCGGAATAAATACGATTTGGATAATCATCTATACAAACTATTGTGGTTCAAAGTATACTTTTACAAATACATTTATGATCTCACCAACGTTTTTCGTTGACAGTTTTCTACATGTTTTCTCAGGTTCATACTTGGCTACTTGATACATGCTTCCGCACTCTTTGATTACTTGATTGGAGTCAACCATGCATGCATACGCTAGGGATAGCACTTTTGGATTCAAACTTTTGTTTACATACTTACGCTATTTATAGCAACTGTGTTTTTAAACTAATTATGTCGCAAGTTATTTCATTCATACTTTATAACTTTGTAAACTTAAACTTATTGTCGATCCGTTTGTTAAACTAAACTTTGTACCTTTCAAATGAACGCGACATAATTTTGGTCAAACGAGTCTCATATAGGGACTACGACCACGCAACGGGACCTAAGTTAACGGCGCCGTCAATAACGGTTTTGGTCGGGTCGTTACAAGTGGTATCAGAGCGTTGGTTGTAGGGAACTAGGACGTGCATTAGTGTGTCTAACAGAGTCGTTAGGACGCATTAGTGAGTCTAGACTACAACCGGATAGTTAGCATTTGCATTCTGACATACATTTGCTATAGATAGCACTTACTTGACTACTTGTACATTATACTTGAATCATTCTTAGGCAAACTTTTTAATGGTACCCAACCTTCATCATACGAACTCGTATTCCGCCACTTTTTGGTAACACACGTGAATTCAAGGTTTATACGCGTACGGATGACCACGACTTCGTTAGTCACTCTAGTTCGGGAATTCTGACTCCTTGGTTGTTATTTCCTCCGTCTCATCTTACTATCCATGAATAGTGTAAAGTCACTGTCACTACTCTAGATGAGTATCGTCATCACCATTTATCGCTACGGTTGCGTATTACTTGTTATCATGACTCGTTACTCTTTTCATACCTAAATACAATGTTGCCTGACTCCAACCACATTGACGTGAACAATCATGTATACACTTCCCACGGGGAAACGCTTCTCTAGAGTTGTAGAAACTCTTTCGATTTAATACGAGTCACGTTTGAGACGTCGTTACATTTTGTTCATTTTAGATTTTCGCGATTACACGAACTTGAATCTATAGAGTGATGTGGGAATGGAAGTATGAGTTAGCGTAATATAACGACACTCGATCAACGTGGTTATATTACGGTAAGACATACCAAAGTTCTAGTGACACGTGATGGTGGTTAGACTCGATCAACCTAAACACCACCATGTGCCATGTACATGACTTCATCTTTTCAGGTTTGGACATCCGAAAACTCCGAGAATATTTATAACAACCATACTGGGGACACACCTTCAATTATTGTCAAATTATATTTATGCTTCCGAATGAATTACCGATTCCATTCGACTTCAACCGTATGTCACACGGGTATACTAGCTCGTCCTCGCACAGTCTTATTGACTAACTACAACTTACTCGTTATGCTCACATCGGGGCGGAAACTTCTTTTGCATCACCCTCGTACTTCCGGTTCAGGAGGTCCTTATTCTAAATTCCCAATGGAGAGAGACTCTCCACGTTATACTAGTATTCACCTCGAGGGTGAATAATTCCGACGAACGTTTTTCTTTCAGAAACCGAGGAGAACTTGCCCCGACGAACGTTTTTGGAAACCGATAAATCTTTCGCGACGCGAATCTTCTTGAGAAACTTGTCCTAGCTAACGTTTTCAATTCCTAGCAAACTTGTTCAATATGCCTTAGAGAAATGTACCCCGTTTCGGATCGAGATCCTCGTTTCACTTCTAGATTTTGGAGTACCTTACAAAAAGTCTCGGGACCCCGTTTAGACATGAGTACAACACATCAACCACAACCCGACGGACCGAGCAAACATACGATTCAAACCTTGGAAACCGTAATACGAATTTGTGTTATCAACTTCAAATTTACTTGAGAAAAGTTTTTGCCTTTAACCAAATTCTCTTACAACGGTGGTTATCATTCAAGTCTTAACGTCACACTTTCGAGGACCCGTATAGCCATAATTGTCGTTTTCTTAAATTGTTGAACCGAAGTAGTTGACAAGCGAACCACCGGACCCGAAATCATTCATGAAACAACCGGAAAATTTTTCAATTCCAAGAACTCGAATTCCAAGTGGGTAACCGCGTAACGTTAAAGTCGCACCTTGAAAAGGTGTAATCTGTTTCGGGAAACGTAGATAGCTAAATCCGCGATATTTTTAGTCCTTTTAAAATCTTGGGGCGTTTTGGACCCGTCGCTAGCCGTTTAGACTTTTCCGACTCATTTTGGGTCTCCGTTTATCCTACATTCGATGTATCAACTCAAAGACGTGTTTTGCGAAACAAGAACTTGTCATTCCTTTTCGATAAGCTTACTATCGACGATAAACTTCATTCCTAGGAGGACCGGTTGAAACCATGAATCGTGAAACCAAACTTCAATCCAACGTAAAAATCCCGACCGTCGAAGTTCGTTGAAATACCCTAGGACGTACTTCTCCCTCATTCGTAGAATTGGCAACACAAGATCTCGAGGAAGATTCAACAACTACCACTTCCAACTAAATTTCGGGACGAAATTTCTTTTGAGGTGTGGATAATGTAACATCCCGCGTTTTTCCGTTAAATTTATTTTAACACCGTCTTTTTTTTTTATGACATCTCTCGTCACCTATATTTGTACACTTCATTAACTAGTGTTCTTGATAATCCCGTTACTCGATTACAACATCTCTCGTTAACTTGCGTTTTAAAAATATTCGATCGGTTAAATCCCGCACCCGCTTCTAAACTCGAGGGACTAAAATTGACACGGGGCAAACTAGTTGACTAGGTCAACTAGTCCACCCCAATCACCACCATTCAATCCCTCTCTCTCTCTCTCTCTCTTTCTTTTTTTTCTCTCAAGAACACAAACATAATTCATCATCTAAATTCGGATCGGGAAGCAAACTTCAAAACAAATTACATATTCGTGATCCTCTCAGCATCCTCTTCGATTTGGTACCAATTTCATCCATTTTGGGTAACATTTCTAAAACACTAAATTTTCTCTAAATTCGTCTTATATACTTGAAATTGTGTTAGTTAGTGTCTATGGCTCGTGTGTAACATGAATATATGTTTTGTTTGCTCGATTTGTGGTTTGGAGTAACTAGTTTGAGTTTTTGAAATGGGTTTGCTTAATCCTTGATTTTGGATGAGTTAATGTTGTTAGATTGTTAAAGTGCATGTTTTAATTGTGTTACTAGTATCATTAGCCACATTTGGATGTGTAGGTTGATTAAGAAAACTTCAAAAACCCGATTAATGATTTTGTGATGTTTGACTAGGGTTTGATAGTTCTTGACATGAACTTTTGGATGCTTAAATGCCATGGAGTGTTAATTGTTAGTGTTTAGTAGTAATGTATGCTTCATTACCTTCAAAACGGCATATCGTATGTGTAAATTGGATTCCCGAATCATAAAATACGTTTTACGAACTTGAAACTTTGAAAATAAACCTTTCTTGATCAATTGACGAGTTTTCAGTTATTGTAAATGATGTTTTTGATTGATGATATATGGTTAGTTGTATTCCTCGTCAAAATACCTTTTCGACGATATATGATAGGCATTATAAGTGTTTGCGGGTCAAGAATTGGGTTGGAAAAGGTTTTGGTTCGTGCACACTTGGAAAAACTGACCAGAATTCTCTGGCCAGGTAGTGGCGCGGCGCGCCACATCCCCGCGCGGCGCGCAGAATCGCCTGGCCAGATTCTGCTCACTTTGTCACATTTCACGCGAAATGTTTGACTAGCTACCGACCTCCGATTCACATGAAACTTGTTCTAATATGCTTATATATGAATAAAAACCTCAGAAAAATAGTTCGGGACCGAACCCGAACGTGTTGACTTTTTCGTTGACTTTGATCAAGTTTGACTTTTAGTCAAACTTAACCAAACTTTTATACAATCATTCTAACATGCTTTTATACTTGTTTCTTGTATGAAACTTGACAACGTGATTCACATGCTATACTTGATCGAGTCGTAACGAGCCATAGGACTAATTGAACACATTTCACCCGACTTTGTGTCGTAACCGGTTAATTGATATAACTTACTTGTTTAGGTCAAGGCTAAGCAACTTTCATGCATACGTTACTTTGTGAAGTACTTTTATACTCGTGCACTCGAGGTGAGATCATAGTCCCACCTTTTCAACAACTTTTATTCTTTTAAATCGTGGGCTGAGAAACATATACATTACATACTTATATACATTTCACATGTATATATACTTCTCATACTTTTATACTTTGAACACAAATACGAATACAAGGATACAGACGAGTTAGAACAAAAGTCCTCAATCCAATTATCATTAGTTCCACTTGCAGGGTGTAAGTGTAAGCGAGTGATTATGTTGTGTGGCCATACGGGTTTAACGAACCCTCATTCAGACGGTTCGCTACCGTTAGTGGATGAAATATAATTTCAACGTGCATAGTGTATGTTCTAACACTATATTCAAAATTCAGAGGGAAGATTCAGTTAAGCTTTGGTAATTGGGTGCTCGTAATACAAACTACATTCTTCGGAATAAATACGATTTGGATAATCATCTATACAAACTATTGTGGTTCAAAGTATACTTTTACAAATACATTTATGATCTCACCAACGTTTTTCGTTGACAGTTTTCTACATGTTTTCTCAGGTTCATACTTGGCTACTTGATACATGCTTCCGCACTCTTTGATTACTTGATTGGAGTCAACCATGCATGCATACGCTAGGGATAGCACTTTTGGATTCAAACTTTTGTTTACATACTTACGCTATTTATAGCAACTGTGTTTTTAAACTAATTATGTCGCAAGTTATTTCATTCATACTTTATAACTTTGTAAACTTAAACTTATTGTCGATCCGTTTGTTAAACTAAACTTTGTACCTTTCAAATGAACGCGACATAATTTTGGTCAAACGAGTCTCATATAGGGACTACGACCACGCAACGGGACCTAAGTTAACGGCGCCGTCAATAACGGTTTTGGTCGGGTCGTTACAAATGAATACATGAACACAATTCAAAGTTTTTGTGACTTCAACATTACAGACTTTGCTTATCGTGTCAGAAACATATATAGATAAAGTTTAAATTTGGTTGGAAATTTCCGGGTCATCACAGTACCTACCCGTTAAAAAAATTTCGTCCCAAAATTTGATTAAGATGGTCATGGTTGACCATAAGTATGTTTTCTTGACGCATACAAGCTGAAAATTAGGGTTTTATCATCATTGAGTGATACGGATAAAATAATTTGATTACTCGAATAGTACGAATGAAGCTATCACTAAATAGTGAAATGAGAAAGACATGTTTCATCATAACTTTTGACTAGTCATGGTTGAATTCCGGAATTCAAGGGATTTAAAGAAAATCTTCGAAATCTAAAAGATTTGATTCTTCGGCGAGTAAGAAAATTAAGATCACTATAATTAAATACAGTGATCTGCCTCGATTACTCTGTCTGATATTTCCATTATAAATTAAACTCTTCCGTTCCATTATTCTCACCATTCCTATACTTTCTTTCTTAGTTCATACATCCAAAAGATTATGAAAATGCTTAATCCAGTTCTAATCCTTGATATTTTCCTAATTATCATTTTTGTCATCCTTCTTTTCAATCTTCCACCAGAAAAATATGTTTACTTTTACTATTACCTTGGGGTGATACTATTCTTAATTATACCGTGTCTTTATATTGCTATTCGTATTAATATCCACAGTTTGTAACCTCCATGTTGTTATTGGGCTTTATATTTTCTCTTATATTTGGAGTTCTTTGCCTTTTTATTCTCTTCTCGACCTCTAAGAAAGCGAGTAATGGTCCAGAATTCATAGGTATGAAGTTCGAATGAACATAGCAAATGTTCTAAGATAAAAATTGTAATAGCACGATCTTGATTTGTCAAAATACCAGAATATCCGAAAGAATAGAACTATCAAGAAGATATGTTATTAATGTGTTTGGAGATGAGGTAGAATGTAAGAGTCGTGTAACATGGCACATGATGACGGTATGTTCTGTGAATCATCATGTTTCATTAGAAACTCAGCATGACTTACTTTAATATAATCACGTTGATCAAGTGTCATTATATTATACTAATTCATGCATCAATTTCCAACACTACTTCAAAATCATTCATAATTTAAACTCCAATTTTAAAGAAATTTAGAAACTAAAGTAGTTTCCTTTATGATGTAATATATATAGCACGAAAAGATAAATAATTTTGGACGAGAATATTTATGAAAATATCTTCAGAAATATCGAAGATATTTATGATGATATTTTGGAATTTCTAAGTTCGATGGTTAATGAAGAAAGATTTTTCCGCAAGATTTTAACATGAGTACGGAGCAAGATATTCGTTGAAGGTTTCATCGAATCCAGAATTACCTGGATTCTTTGAATATATGGTATGGTCCTTGTATTTGGCCTTGGTCTCCTTTATGGTTTGCTCAATCTGTTTTTTTTTTTCAGTACCAAATTTTCTATCGAGCGTTCCTAACACTCCCTTCTTTATCATCAAACTTTAGGCCGTTTAGACCATCTACAATTTTTCTGTTTCCTCTGCATTTAATGCTATGATTTCTGAATCATCGGTTATCAATCCGAGGTGGTTTCAAGAGAATTGTATTTTTAGATGATTAAACGCTGATGGTAATATGGTGGAATATAAAAGGTTCTCCGGTAACAATAAAAGAGCATACATATATATCAAGGTGATAATAAGGTTGTTTCGAACAAAAAATCGAAGTTGACTTGCTGGAGCTGTGAGAAAATTGGCTACTTTGAAGAGGGATTGTAAAGTTATTTTCGGTAATAACAATGCCAAAGGAGCTAGCACATATACGCGTTAAACGTTTACTCAGGTTTCGAGCGTTTTCAGGTGCATAACTATATGCATCAATCTTTCCTTCCGTAGATGAAGTGCGGTTGGTTCATCCTCTTGATTGAGGTGTTTTCAAGAATTATGAAAGGTTTGAACGAAGATTGTAATCGTCAAGATACAAATGAGGTATAAGATGAGATCAAGTGGCAAACTTGAAGAATTGTTTAGTTTAATATGTTATAATCAATATTTTAATTCATTTTAATTGTCCAATGTTGGTAGTCCACAGTTAGCCAACCACAGTTACTAATTCAATAATTCATATATAGGTTATAATATTCGAATTAATTAATACGTATCGTGACCCGTGTACATGTCTTAGACTCAATCACAACTCAAAGTATATATATTATATAAGAATCAACCTCAACCCTGTATAGCGAACTCGTGCATTACAGCATATAGAGTGTCTATGGTTATTCCAAATAATATATATAGATGCGTCGATATGATATGTCAAAACTTTGTATACGTGTCCCGATATTTAAAGTGTGTAAAGTAAATAACAGAAATTAAATGACGATAAATAAAATTGCGAGAATTAAAATGCGATAAATAAATTGCGATAATTAAAATGTACAATAAGGAATTAACAGTTAGCTAGGAACAGTTAGCTAGGATTTTGTTAGCGTGGATTCTTAACAAATTTTCTCATAGTTAATTTGTTTGTTTCTAACAAATTTTATTTTTGTCCAATGTTTTCTTCATTATGCCACTTGTTAGATTCTGATAGATCAAAATCTAAATATGAAATTGAATGAAAAGGGTTATTCTGCGATGAACGGATACGTATATCAGTGGTTGTAAGTTGGATAGTAAATGAATGTTGAATTAGATTTGAAAGAATGTACAGTGTACTTATTAATGTGAAATCTAAATATTCCTCGGGTATTACCTACCCGTTAAAATATTTTCACCATTAACAGTTTGTACGAAAGAATTTTTAATTACAATCTTTATGAAAAATATATATACATATATATTTTCTTCAGATGTAACCATGGATTTAATGAGTCAATATGATATTAAACTCATTTGATTTACCATTAGAACAAGAATATATAATCTCTAAAACATTAGAGATTACATAATCGACATGTCGAATGAAGATAAATGATGTAGAATGATACGTAGAATGATGATTATACTCGAGGTACATAATGAGATGTTGAGGCATGGATTTTTGATGGACTGGTGCTGTTATCGATGGTACTGTTGGTGCCGGTGATGTCGCTGAAGCTGGTAAATTTTGCACCATATTCTCCAAATTGATTACTCGAGCGCAAAGTTCGTTGACTTCTTCTATTATTTCGGGATGATTTTCGGTCAGAACGAGCGGATGAATAAGGTTTAGAATTTTAGATAGAATATAATCGTGTCGAGGTATTCGGGAAATGAGGGTGAAAATGGTGTTTCGATTTGGTTCGCCGGTGAGTGCTTCAGGTTCATCGCCAAGAGGGAAATTTGGTTGATGGAAAGTATCGCCTTCTTCTCGTCTCCATTGATTAAGTCGACTACGAACTCATTAGATAAATTTAGGATGAATGATTGGTTGATTCATTCTAGTGACGCATGCTTTCGGAGCTTAGGTGGATATCCATATCGGAATACCTTGTCGGAATCCGAGGAATTCGAACTGGTTAAGGGATACATCTCGTACGATCATATGGAGGATTTTTTTTTTATATATGAAATGATTTTTGAATGTTGGATGATATTCTAACTACATAGAATATCTATATATATAGTACTAAAGATTTCGTAGACTACGGAGGAATCTACGGAAGCTGTCAGGCAAAGGTAACAATAACAGATATGCTAAGATATGAATTTATCTATACACTGTCTATGCAATAGAGGCAGTAAGATGTGTCTAGACTTTAAGCATAATAAACAAATAATTTTTGACACTAAATGATAAGCAAAACTTTTGACATGCAGACACGGTCGAAGTCCAGACCCACTAATGCATCTAAACAACTATCAGTTAGACACACTAATGCAAGACCTGGTTCGCTAAGAACACCGCTCTTTTACCAAATTTAATGACCCTTCCTAATCCATCTGGATGAATACATTACAATTGGTTACATCGCGAGGTACTTGACCTCTATATGATACATTTTACAAACACTGCATTCGTTTTTAAAAGAGAAACTTTCATTACATTGAATGTTGATGGCATGCATACCATTTCATAATATATCCAACTATAATTGACTTAATAATAATCTTGATGAACTCAACGACTCGAATGCAACGTCTTTTGAAATATGTCATGAATGACTCCAAGTAATGTCTCTAAAATGAGCAAATGCACAGCGGAAGATTTCTTTCATACCTGAGAATAAACATGCTTTCAAGTGTCAACCAAAAGGTTGGTGAGTTCATTAGTTTAACATAAATAATCATTTTCATCATTTTAATATACCACAAGATTTTCATTTCTCATAAATATACGTCCCATGCATAGAGACAAAAATCATTCATATGGATTGAACACCTGGTAACCGACATTAACAAGATGCATATAAGAATATCCCCTATCATTCCGGGACATCCATCTGACATGATAAAACAACATTGAAATACTAAAGCATCCGCTACAACGGATGGGGTTTGTTAGGCCCAATAGATCTATCATTAGGATTCGCGTCAATTAGTAGACTGGTTTACTAATTCTTAGGTTACCAAGCAAAAAGGGAATATTCGGCTTCGATCATTCAACCATATAATGTAGTTTCAATTACTTGTGTCTATTTCGTAAAACAGTTATAAAACAGTGCATGTATTCTCAGTCCCAAAATATATATTGCAAAAGTATTTAAAACGGGAGTAATGAAACTCACAATACTGTATTTTGTTGTAAAAATACATATGACGGCATTGAACAACTGAACAATGCAGGGTTGGCCTCGAATTCACGAACCTATATCAGTTTTATATATATTGACACACATAATAACAATTAACAAGTTTATATATTAATATTATTAGTATACTTCTTATATTTAAGAATTTGTATGTTATATTAATAAATAAATTAATTATATCTATTTTATGTATTTTAGATGCTTAGTAGTTATATAACAGGTTCTTATTAAAATATTTTAATTTAGGATATAATATAGGTTATTTATTATATATATATTATATATTAAAGCTTGAAAATATTAAATAATGTATTAGAACTCATATTCATATATTATTTGTAACTTAATTATAATAACATTTTATTAAAAAAATAATATCTAATATTAATATAGATGTAAAATATATAAATGTCATTTGTTTATTAAAATAATATTTATAATACCAAAATAGTGATAATAATAATAATAATAATGATGATAATAATAATAATAATAATATAAATGATAATCTTTGTAATAATATTAATGGTAACAAAAATAATAAGGATAACTTTAATAACTATAAAAATAATAATTTTATAAATAATGATAATAATAATAATGTTAATACTAATAATACTTATCTTAATAATAATGATGATAATAATAGTATAAATTATATTAATGTTAGTAATGATATCAATTAACTTAACAATAATAACAATTAATAATAATAATAATAATGATAATAAAACTGAGTAATAAGTAAACTACCTCAACGAAGTAGTTCTTAAAAAAATACCCAAATCCGGGTTTGAACCCGCGACGTCCCGCAAACCCGATAAGACAACAAACCATTCCTCTATTCCTTAATTTCTGATAATGACCACACTTGATTTTGTTTAACCTATTAATTGTTCCTTCTTCTTCTTATTCTTTTTCCATAAAAAATTGCTACGCTCAGGCTCGAACCTGAGACCTCTCGTTCATCAACACTCTCACAAACCATTAGTCCATTACTAGCCCTACAAGACTATGGATTATTCGACCCAATCGATAACTATTATCCCGTGGCCCAACCTTAAATTTCATGGTTTTTCTTCTGGTATCTCGAAGTACAAATGGCAGGAATGCATGCATTCCCTCATCTTCACATAGTCACTATCATGTTTTACTCTAAATAACCAGCTTGACTTCTTATCGATTGAAACAGACACGAAATAAAAGGGATGCAATTTGTTATCACCCCTTTACAACTCATCACCTTTAATCATAATTACCTCATCTCCCATTATCAACATTTTAGACTTATAATTAAAAGGGAATTAGTGGATGTCATTCATGAGGATTCCTACTGTCCCACTTGATTATTATAAAACGCTAGGCATTAAAATCCTATAATCAAGTTCATACACCTCATCATCATATCATCTATGTATTTTATATCACCATCGGCCCAACAGAAGTTTTATTGGCTTTCAAGGATGACGACCTAACTGAGAATGATATACAGCCCGATAGCATAAAACAAAACCAAATTTGGTTCCTGGCTAGTGTAATGGAACAGGTAAAAACATAATAATATAAAAATGGAATGAAATTTCTTGGATACTCACTTGCTCAATCGACAACTAGTAAACCATCATCATCATAACTTTATGCATTTATTTTAATTCATTAGATCTACTAACTAACCCACTAGCCTAAGTCAAAAAGAGTAGTTCGGTTTCTATATAAAAAAATTGTGAAAAACAACGAAATTCAATAGCCTTCTACAACGATTCCCATCATCCTCTTGCTTTTAAACTCTCATCATTATATTTAATATCATTATCTTTATTTCCATCATCAATAAAGTACCGTAATCTTCCTCCCCACTCGTTCATAAAACAGAAAGAAGATCAGCTGGTTAACAGATGCGTTGTTGTGTTGGTTTGTTTGATCAGGAAGAAAGCAGACAAGTCTTGTTTGACAGATGGATAGCAACCGAAGTAATTTGCAGCAGTTTATAAGGGTTTGTGTGGTGTTTTGGTGATTGTATGGATACGGTAGTAGGTAGTAGTCAATTATAAACAGAAAAATAGATGTAATAGTAGCGGTGTAGCAGTTTAATATAGTAGTAATTCATGGATTTTTAACTGGTTGTTTGGTGATCGACACATAAGAGAATCGATGGTGATGAGGGTTCTTGGGTTGATGTTACTTGACAGAACCAATAGCAATTGTGGGGTGATAGTGGTCTCGGTCCAAACAAATATAGCAGCTCAAGGGTGGTCGAATGGTGATGTCCGATGATTCACAAAGAAGATGTTCAAGAAAGGAGGAGAAGAGAGAGAAGAGAGAGAGGAACAAAGGTTTCATGATGGTGAAGCGATGATTCTAGGCGTTAGGGTGGAGGAAGGTGGCGGTTTCAAATGATGGTTTGGTTTGATCATAGAAAAGAGGTTATATGTTTTCAGCTTCTTCTATTTTTCGGTTTCAATTTGAGTTGTTGTAATGGGTAGTGATTATTGAATATGTAATTGACAAGTTCAATGATTTTTCTAATAACTTTGAGAATTCACTTGTTTGGTAGTTATAATTCGTCGACACGGAAATATTCCGCAGGTACGAATAAAAATAAAATAATAAAAAGTTGATGCGACCTTCAACAGATTTTGTTGGTTTCCTTGAATTGAATTCGATTTGTAGACAGGAAAATAAGAATCAGAACTATATGATCGTGACAAGGAACAGATTTCAATTATATATATCTAATTTCTTTTATAATTCATATAATATAATTAGTATTAATAAATAAATAAGTATATTAATAATAATAATCCTACTAATAATGATAATTATAATAAATATTAATGATAATAATAATAATATAAATGATAATAATAAAAATATTATTAGTGATAATAATATTATTATTAGTAATAATAAAATAATTATGTGATTAATAATAAAAGGTATTAATACCTAATAATAATATTAATTAATAATTCTTAATAAAAATAATAATATCTAATAATACAAGTGATATAAAAGATATATCAAATTATATGTATTCTATTTTCATATTAGATTAATGATATTAATAATACTGATATATATATATATATATTTTAATATAAATAATATTAAAAGTAATAATAATATTATACATATTAAATTTTATAAATATATTTTATATTAGACTTAATACTATAAATAATTAATATTAATATTAACGATAATAATCATGAAAGTAATGATAAAATTTCTAATATAACTACTATAATACATTTTATTAATTATATCCTTTTTACAAAAAATTATATATTGAATCTTTATTATCTATTAATTACAATATATATAACATTACTTATGTATAGAATTTATATATATTTACATATATATTTACACACAATTGTTAGTGAATCGTCAGGAGTAGTCAAAGGGTAAATGAATACATGAACACAATTCAAAGTTTTTGAGACTTCAACATTACAGACTTTGCTTATCGTGTCGAAAACATATATAGATCAAGTTTAAATTTGGTTGGAAATTTCCGGGTCGTCACATCTCAGTCCCAAAAATATATATTTCAAAAGCATTTAAAAAGGGAGCAAATGAAACTCACATTTCTGTATTTCGTAGTAATAATGCATATGATGGCATTGAACAAGTGCAAGGTTGGCCTCGGATTCACGAACCTATATTAATTATATATATTTATATGTTGGTCAATATCTTTCTAACAATTTAGGTCAAGTCGTAGTGTATCACAATTCTAATACTCGAGACTGATATGCAAAAGTCAACAAAAGTTAACTTGACCCAAAATGACTTCCAAAATCTATACATGATTATTATATAACTTAAATATAGTCGTTTTAAATATATTTAATAGATTTTATTAGAGTAAATAATATAAATCGTTTATTAATAAAAAAAATTTATATTAAAATTTATATATAAAAACATACTTTTATATATCTTAAGTAATAAAATTTATAAAGTTCACTTAATATCATAAAAATATAGTGGTATGTATTATTAATGTAATTATATTACATGTTGTAAAATACCTTTGTATCACATATCCATTTGATAAAATGATATTGATAATAATAATAATGAGTAAAAGTTGTATTATTTTGTAATAATAATAATAATAATTGATAGTGTATATATTGCTATATTCCCTATGATTGCATACTTACAAGTTCGTCATTATATATCTTCAACATATAATACCGAACTTGGAGGACTTGATAATGCGCATAGCACTACCTTGCGCAATGCACAAGTGTGCTGAAATCTGAACTGCACAAGCGTGCTGAAATCCGCAATCCGCACAAGCGTGCTGAAATCCGCAATCCGCACAAGCGTGCTGAAATCCGCAATCCGCACAAGCGTGCTGAAATCCGCGATCCGCGATCCGTGATAATCTGCGATAATCCGCGATCCGCGATCCGCAATCCATGATCCGAGATCCCCAATCCATGATCCGCGATCCGCAAATCCGCGATCCGAGATAATCCGCAATACGCAATCCGCGATCCGCAATCCGCGATCCACACACCGCGAATATTTCAGAAACTATAAATAGGGAGCTTGGCCTCTCATTTATGCATTATTGATTCTCTGCTATTTGCTCTGGCCTTTGTAATTTTCACTTGTGACTTTGCCCAAGGAACTTTTACATTGTGTTAAGGTGAATCATGCTAATCAATGATCAAGACCGGGTCGGGGTGGTTAATCACTTGATTGCTAAAGTGAAAGACGATCATCGGGGCCCAAAACAAACAACAACACCACAATCCTCCTCATTGCACTCGATCCTAGATCCAATTTCGTAAGGAAAACGGATCTAGGCTCGATCAGTTGGCGCCATCCGTGGGACACAACAACGTGCTACGTATTCTCGCTGATTAGAGAATTTTCAATCAGATTTTAATGATTGCGGGCAAATTTTCGCAGCATAGTTCGTGATCTCTTCGGTAATTGAACAAATGAGTCAAATCTGGCTCAGATCTGTAAGTCTTCGCCCGTATCATTAGTATCATGGAATTTAATTGAAAAATGACATGCGATACTTTAATTTATGTGCGAATTTCAAGATGTATTAAAATAAGTCTATTTCACACCTGACATTATTTTATGTCCACATAATTACTTGATTATACTGCGAAATTGTGAGCACCATGTGATGCTTGACACCTGTTGATTTCTCATGCTATATGTCAATATTTGGCTAAGATTAAGATGAATTCAATTAAGTATTGAATTAAACGCCAACTTGTTATGTACATATTGCGAGGCATATGGTACAACAAGATCCGGTTATGATATTGCCATCGGATATAAAATTTCGTTTGAAGAAATTGTTGCGTATACAGTTAATTGTTATTGCGTTATAGACCTGATTGACAACAACTTCTTCGCAGAATGTCGGTTGATTTACAGCAGCCTTCTGAGATGTGTACTTACGTTTAGAATACTATTTCTAAGTCAGCCTTTTTATGGCTTGAAAATAGCTTGATTAAGTAGTTATAATGGGTTGAATTGCAGCTCATCTTTGCTAAAAAAAAAAAAAAAAGCGAATAGTTTGACTTCATAACTTTGCACGCACACTTGGCGTTGCCCAAACGCAGCTCGCATGTGCAATTTGAGGAAATTAGGTGCAATATTATTGCGCATGATTTGTTGATATTTTGAGGTTTTTGCGGCATGAACACACAAAAGTAAGTTGCAATGACATTTACGCTGCCCTAATTGTTGCCTAATATTGGCGTTAACGATAATGAGCGTACTAAGACTTCGCGGTGCCCGATTGTATAGCCCGAGTATGGTCTTGAAAACAGCTCTTACTTAGCTTTTAAAGATTGCGCAATCAGACTTCGCGGTGCCTAATTGAGGCCCGAGCACGGTCTTGCAAATAGCTCGAATTTCGCTTTGAAACATCGCGTATGCAGACTTCGCGGTGCCCGATTGAGGCCCGAACAAGGTCTTGCAAGTAACCTCAACTTTCGCTTTCAAACAAATGCATATTCAGTCTTAAACGTGCCCGATTGAGGCCCGAACAAGGTCTTGCAAGTAACCTCGACTTTCGCTTTCAAACAAATGCGTATTCAGTCTTAAAGGTGCCCGATTATGGCCCGAGCATGGTCTTGAAAAACAGCCTAACCGTGGCTTTAGAAACGTTACCCACTCAAATTTCGCGTTGCTTATTTGTAACTCGGATGATATCTTGCAACGACGGCTTTGCCCGCTTTGAAAGTACCGATTACTGCATTATGTGCAGTTAATATGTTGCTAGATCAATATTAATAAAGAAGAAGCGATGTTCATGTTTTTTTATGACATCGTCACGCGGATTATAATGAAAAAGTAAAAATTGAATTTAATCATCCTAGATTAAATACGTATGACAAAAGTGGTGTATGAAGAAGCATGCCATCAGTGCTACATTTTTTAATTGCAAAAATGATTCTTGGGAAATTGATTTACAGATAGCCATGCATAAATGCTACTTGTAAAAGAACAGCAGAATATTTGGTGAATTTCCACGCTGCTCAAATGGGCTTGCGTGCATAACACGTGTTAAACGCAAGTTTAGTTAACAAGAGAATGCTACTCCACGTGATATCATATTTTTGGATGAATTGTTCATGAGTGTGCATGATGAAGAATATTATTTTAATTCAGGCCATGAGGAGTGTTCTACACGTGCAATAACATTGCGGAGTGTTCTTTTGTGGTTAAAAGCAACACACATATGCGCAACAAATAAAGATAATACACGTGTAACAAAAAGGAAAATACGTGGAGGTGTTTGGTTGCAATATGTGAAAGCACATAATGGGTCGTACACTAGCATAAAAAAATTTGCGGTGTCCGAAACCGATCAAATGAAAGCAAAAGTAAATGAATTCGTGGTTGCATTGCTTAAAAGCATGGCTGCAATTATTGATTGATTTTGCACACGATGCATGAGGTCATGAAGGCTAAAACCATATGTTCTTATAATACAAATGCACATTGGCAAGATAGGCTTAAAATATGTCATGTGCTATATGTTATATTAACGTAAGCTTCAATTGACTTTCTTCATATATGCTTCGGGCAAATTTCTCAAGAATAATATACTATTTAAAAAAGCATCAAATCGTGGTCAAATTTTATCAAGTGCGGACGCGTACTTTGATTTTTCAAATGAAAACCACTTGGCGTGTGAAATTACAATGAATGCCTAAGCGTTGAAGAAAGCCCGCTTGGATGAATCACATGAAATTGCATGTGTATACGAAATGTTGCGAAAGGATTAAATTTCCTAAGTATTTGATCTCGCCATACTTAGATGCTTCGCAATGCTAATAAATTGCCTAAGGATCGATTTGTCGGACTTAGAAGATTCATAATATATAAAAGAATGTTTCGCATAAGTACGTGTTTGTTATGTGCACAATAACGAATATGGAAATTGCAAAGGACAAGTCTAGAAATTATGAATATATGACAAAGCGCTATATAAATAAACGTTGCAACATTGATTTTCTCTTTGATAAAAAAGTGCCATGAGTTGGGCATAGCTTCATGGACAAAGCATATTGTACACTTAGAGTTCGACATCATATACTTTCAGTTTATAATATCGAACTGGGGGGACTTGATAGTGTATATATTGCTATATTCCCTATGATTGCATACTTACAAGTTCGTCATTATATATCTTCAACATATAATACCGAACTTGGAGGACTTGATAATGCGCATAGCACTACCTTGCGCAATGCACAAGTGTGCTGAAATCTGAATTGCACAAGCGTGCTGAAATCCGCAATCCGCACAAGCGTGCTGAAATCCGCAATCCGCACAAGCGTGCTGAAATCCGCAATCCGCACAAGCGTGCTGAAATTCGCGATCCGAGATAATCCGCGATAATCCGCGATCCGCAATCCATGATCTGAGATCCGCAATCCATGATCCGCGATCCGCAAATCCGCGATCCGCGATAATCCGCGATCCGCAATCCGCGATCCGCAATCCGCGATCCGCACACCGCGAATATTTCAGAAACTATAAATAGGGAGCTTGGCCTCTCATTTATGCATTATTGATTCTCTGCTATTTGCTCTGGCCTTTGTAATTTTCACTTGTGACTTTGTCCAAGGAACTTTTTGAAATGTCCCGTTCTTGTTGATTAAAAATGTTCCATATTAATTGATTTCGTTGCGAGGTTTTGACCTCTATATGAGACGTTTTTCAAAGACTGCATTCATTTTAAAACAAACCATAACCTTTATTTCATCAATAAAGGTTTAAAAAGCTTTACGTAGATTATCAAATAATGATAATCTAAAATATCCTGTTTACACACGACCATTACATAATGGTTTACAATACAAATATGTTACAACAAAATAAGTTTCTTGAATGCAGTTTTTACACAATATCATACAAGCATGGACTCCAAATCTCGTCCTTATTTAAGTATGCGACAGCGGAAGCTCTTAATAATCACCTGAGAATAAACATGCTTAAAACGTCAACAAAAATGTTGGTGAGTTATAGGTTTAACCTATATATATCAAATCATAATAATAGACCACCAGATTTCATATTTCAATACACATCCCATACATAGAGATAAAAATCATTCATATGGTGAACACCTGGTAACCGACATTAACAAGATGCATATATAAGAATATCCCCATCATTCCGGGACACCCTTCGGATATGATATAAATTTTGAAGTACTAAAGCATCCGGTACTTTGGATGGGGTTTGTTAGGCCCAATAGATCTATCTTTAGGATTCGCGTCAATTAGGGTGTCTGTTCCCTAATTCTTAGATTACCAGACTTAATAAAAATGGGCATATTCGATTTTGATAATTCAACCATAGAATGTTGTTTCACGTACTTGTGTCTATATTGTAAATCATTTATAAAACCTGCATGTATTCTCATCCCAAAAATATTAGATTTTAAAAGTGGGACTATAACTCACTTTCACAGATTTTTACTTCGTCGGGAAGTAAGACTTGGCCACTGGTTGATTCACGAACCTATAACAATATATACATATATATCAAAGTATGTTCAAAATATATTTACAACACTTTTAATATATTTTAATGTTTTAAGTTTATTAAGTCAGCTGTCCTCGTTAGTAACCTACAACTAGTTGTCCACAGTTAGATGTACAGAAATAAATTGATAAATATTATTTTGAATCAATCCACGACCCAGTGTATACGTATCTCAGTATTGATCACAACTCAAAATATATATATTTTGGAATCAACTTCAACCCTGTATAGCTAACTCCAACATTCACATATAGAGTGTCTATGGTTGTTCCGAAATATATATAGATGTGTCGACTTGATAGGTCAAAACATTGTATATGTGTCTATGGTATCTCAAGATTACATAATATACAATACAAGTTGATTAAGTTATGGTTGGAATAGATTTGTTACCAATTTTCACGTAGCTAAAATGAGAAAAATTATCCAATCTTGTTTTACCCATAACTTCTTCATTTTAAATCCGTTTTGAGTGAATCAAATTGCTATGGTTTCATATTGAACTCTATTTTATGAATCTAAACAAAAAAAGTATAGGTTTATAGTCGGAAAAATAAGTTACAAGTTGTTTTTGTAAAGGTAGTCATTTCAGTCGAAAGAACGACGTCTAGATGACCATTTTAGAAAACATACTTCCACTTTGAGTTTAACCATAATTTTTAGATATAGTTTCATGTTCATAATAAAAATAATTTTCTCAGAATAAAAACTTTTAAATCAAAGTTTATCATAGTTTTTAATTAACTAACCCAAAACAGCCCGCGGTGTTACTACGACGGCGTAAATCCGGTTTTACGGTGTTTTTCGTGTTTCCAGGTTTTAAATCATTAAGTTAGCATATCATATAGATATAGAACATGTGTTTTTTTGATTTTAATAGTCAAGTTAGAAGGATTAAGTTTTGTTTGCGAACAAGTTTAGAATTAACTAAACTATGTTCTAGTGATTACAAGTTTAAACCTTCGAATAAGATAGCTTTATATGTATGAATCGAATGATCTTATGAACATCATTACTACCTTAAGTTCCTTGGATAAACCTACTGGAAAATAGAAAAATGGATCTAGCTTCAACGGATCCTTGGATGGCTTGAAGTTCTTGAAGCAGAATCATGACACGAAAACAAGTTCAAGTAAGATCATCACTTGAAATAAGATTGTTATAGTTATAGAAATTGAACCAAAGTTTGAATATGATTATTACCTTGTATTAGAATGATAACCTACTGTAAGAAACAAAGATTTCTTGAGGTTGGATGATCACCTTACAAGATTGGAAGTGAGTTAGCAAACTTGAAAGTATTCTTGATTTTATGTAACTAGAACTTGTAGAATATATGAAGAACACTTAGAACTTGAAGATAGAACTTGAGAGATATCAATTAGATGAGGAAAATTGAAGAATGAAAGTGTTTGTAGGTGTTTTTGGTCGTTGGTGTATGGATTAGATATAAAAGATATGTAATTTTGTTTTCATGTAAATAAGTCATGAATGATTACTCATATTTTTGTAATTTTATGAGATATTTCATGCTAGTTGCCAAATGATGGTTCCCACATGTGTTAGGTGACTCACATGGGCTGCTAAGAGCTGATCATTGGAGTGTATATACCAATAGTACATACATCTAAAAGCTGTGTATTGTACGAGTACGAATACAGGTGCATACGAGTAGAATTGTTGATGAAACTGAACGAGGATGTAATTGTAAGCATTTTTGTTAAGTAGAAGTATTTTGATAAGTATATTGAAGTCTTTCAAAAGTGTATAAATAAATATTAAAACACTACATGTATATACATTTTAACTGAGTCGTTAAGTCATCGTTAGTCGTTACATGTAAGTGTTGTTTTGAAACCTTTAGGTTAACGATCTTGTTAAATATTGTTAACCCAATGTTTATAATATCAAATGAGATTTTAAATTATTATATTATCATGATATTATCATGTATGAATATCTCTTAATATGATATATATACATTAAATGTCTTTACAACGATAATCGTTACATATATGTCTCGTTTAAAAATCATTAAGTTAGTAGTCTTGTTTTTACATATGTAGTTCATTGTTAATGTACTTATTGATATGTTTACTTATCATAGTATCATGTTAACTATATATATATCCATATATATGTCATCATATAGTTTTTACAAGTTTTAACGTTCGTGAATCACCGGTCAACTTGGGTGGTCAATTGTCTATATGAAACATATTTCAATTAATCAAGTCTTAACAAGTTTGATTGCTTAACATGTTGGAAACATTTAATCATGTAAATATCAATCTCAATTAATATATATAAACATGGAAAAGTTCGGGTCACTACAGTACCTACCCGTTAAATAAATTTCGTCCCGAAATTTTAAGCTGTTGAAGGTGTTGACGAATCTTCTAGAAATAGATGCGGGTATTTCTTCTTCATTTGATCTTCATGCTCCCAGGTGAACTCGGGTCCTCTACGAGCATTCCATCGAACCTTAATAATTGGTATCTTGTTTTGCTTAAGTCTTTTAACCTCACGATCCATTATTTCGACGAGTTCTTCAATGAATTGAAGTTTTTCATTGATTTGGATTTCGTCCAATGGAATGATCTTCTTTAGCAAAACATTTCTTCAAATTTGAGACGTGGAAAGTGTTATGTACAGCCGCGAGTTGTTGAGGTAGCTCCAGTTGGTAAGCTACTGGTCCGACACGATCTATAATCTTGAATGGTCCAATGTACCTTGGATTTAGTTTCCCCCGTTTACCAAATCGAACAACGCCTTTCCAAGGTGAAACCTTAAGCATGACCATTTCTCCAATTTCAAACTCTATATCTTTTCTTTTACTGTCCGCGTAGCTCTTTTGTCGACTCTGGCCGGTTTTCAATCTTTGTTGAATTTGGATGATCTTCTCGGTAGTTTCTTGTATTATCTCCGGACCCGTAATCTGTCTATCCCCCACTTCACTCCAAAAAATCGGAGACCTGCACTTTCTACCATAAAGTGCTTCAAACGGCGCCATCTCAATGCTTGAATGGTAGCTGTTGTTGTAGGAAAATTCTGCTAACGGTAGATGTCGATCCCAACTATTTCCGAAATCAATAACACATGCTCGTAGCATGTCTTCAAGCGTTTGTATCGTCCTTTTGCTCTACCCATCAGTTTGTGGATGATAGGCAGTACTCATGTCTAGATGAGTTCCCAATGCTTGCTGTAATGTCTGCCAGAATCTTGAAATAAATCCGCCATCCCTATCAGAGATAATAGAGATTGGTATTCCATGTCTGGAGATGACTTCCTTCAAATACAGTCGTGCTAACTTCTCCATCTTGTCATCTTCTCTTATTGGCAGGAAGTGTGCTGATTTGGTGAGACGATCAACTATTACCCAAATAGTATCATAACCACTTGCAGTCCTTGGCAATTTAGTGATGAAATCCATGGTAATGTTTTCCCATTTCCATTCCGGGATTTCAGGTTGTTGAAGTAGACCTGATGGTTTCTGATGCTCAGCTTTGACCTTAGAATACGTCAAACATTCTCCTACGTATTTAGCAATATCGGCTTTCATACCCGGCCACCAAAAATGTTTCTTGAGATCCTTGTACATCTTCCCCGTTCCAGGATGTATTGAGTATCTGGTTTTATGAGCTTCTCTAAGTACCATTTCTCTCATATCTCCAAATTTTGGTACCCAAATCCTTTCAGCCCTATACCGGGTTCCGTCTTCCCGAATATTAAGATGCTTCTCCGATCCTTTGGGTATTTCATCCTTTAAATTTCCCTCTTTTAAAACTCCTTGTTGCGCCTCCTTTATTTGAGTAGTAAGGTTATTATGAATCATTATATTCATAGATTTTACTCGAATGGGTTCTCTGTCCTTCCTGCTCAAGGCATCGGCTACCACATTTGCCTTCCCCGGGTGGTAACGAATCTCAAAGTCGTAATCATTCAATAATTCAATCCACCTACGCTGCCTCATATTCAGTTGTTTCTGATTAAATATGTGTTGAAGACTTTTGTGGTCGGTATATATAATACTTTTGACCCCATATAAGTAGTGCCTCCAAGTCTTTAATGCAAAAACAACCGCGCCTAATTCCAAATCATGCGTCATATAATTTTGTTCGTGAATCTTCAATTATCTAGACGCATAAGCAATCACCTTCGTTCGTTGCATTAATACACAACCGAGACCTTGCTTTGATGCGTCACAATAAATCACAAAATCATCATTCCCTTCAGGCAATGACAATATAGGTGCCGTAGTTAGCTTTTTCTTCAATAACTGAAACGCTTTCTCTTGTTCATCATTCCATTCAAATTTCTTCCCTTTATGCGTTAATGCAGTCAAGGGTTTTGCTATTCTGGAAAAGTCTTGGATGAACCTTCTGTAGTAACCAGCTACTCCTAAAAACTGGCGTATGTGTTTCGGAGTTTTTGGGGTTTCCCACTTTTCAACAGTTTCTATCTTTGCCGGATCCACCTTAATACCTTCTTTGTTCACTATGTGACCGAGGAATTGAACTTCTTCTAACCAAAATGCACACTTTGAAAACTTAGCGTACAGTTTTTCTTTCCTCAATACTTCTAGCACTTTTCTCAAATGTTCTTCATGCTCTTGATCATTCTTTGAGTAAATAAGTATGTCATCGATGAAAACAATGACAAACTTGTCAAGATATGGCCCACACACTCGGTTCATAAGGTCCATAAACACAGCTGGTGCATTAGTTAAACCAAACGGCATGACCATAAACTCGTAATGACCGTAACGTGTTCTGAAAGCAGTCTTTGGAATATCATCTTCTTTCACCCGCATTTGATGATACCCGGAACGTAAGTCAATCTTTGAATAAACAGACGAGCCTTGTAGTTGATCAAATAAGTCGTCGATTCTCGGTAGTGGGTAGCGGTTCTTGATGGTAAGTTTGTTCAACTCTCGGTAGTCGATACACAACCTGAATGTACCATCTTTCTTTTTGACAAACAAAACAGGAGCTCCCCACGGTGATGTGCTTGGTCGAATTAAACCACGCTCTAAAAGTTCTTGTAATTGGCTTTGCAGTTCTTTCATCTCGCTGGGTGCGAGTCTGTAAGGAGCACGAGCTATTGGTGCAGCTCCTGGTACAAGATCTATTTGAAATTCAACGGATCGATGTGGGGGTAATCCCGGTAATTCGTTCGGAAATACATCGGGAAATTCTTTTGCAATGGGAACATCATTGATGCTCTTTTCTTCAGTTTGTACTTTCTCGACGTGTGCTAGAACAGCATAGCAACCTTTTCTTATTAGTTTTTGTGCCTTCAAATTACTAATAAGATGTAGCTTCGTGTTTCCCTTTTCTCCGTACACCATTAAGGGTTTTCCTTTTTCTCGTATAATGCGAATTGCAATTTTGTAATAAACGATCTCTGTTTTCACTTCTTTCAACCAGTCCATACCGATTATCACATCAAAACTCCCTAACTCTACTGGTATCAAATCAATCTTAAATGTTTCGCTAATCAGTTTAATTTCTCGATTCCGACATATATTATCTGCTGAAATTAATTTACCATTTGCTAATTCGAGTAAAAATTTACTATCCAAAGGCGTCAATGAACAACTTAATTTAGCACAAAAATCCCTACTCATATAGCTTCTATCCGCACCCGAATCAAATAAAACGTAAGCAGATTTATTGTCAATAAGAAACGTACCCGTAACAAGCTCCGGGTCTTCCTGTGCCTCTGCCGCATTAATATTGAAAACTCTTCCGCGGCTTTGTCCATTCGTGTTCTCCTGGTTTGAGCAATTTCTAATAATGTGGCCCGGTTTTCCACATTTATAACAAACTACGTTGGCATAACTTGCTCCGACACTACTTGCTCCGCCATTACTCGTTCCGACACTATTTGTTCCTTTCGTTCTATTAACCCCTGGTCCGTAGACCTCACACTTTGCCGCGCTATGACCATTTCTTTTACACTTGTTGCAGAATTTGGTGCATAACCCCGAGTGATACTTTTCACACCTTTGGCATAGCTGCTTCTGATTGTTGTTGTTGTTGCGGTTATTATTGTTGTTGGGATGATTGTTGCAGTTGCTGTTGTTGTTGTTGTTGTTGTTGTTGGGCCGTTTGTTGTAGTTGCGATTGATGTTGCGATTGTTGGGATAATTGTTGCGATTATTGTTGTAATTGATGTTGTTGTTGTATTGGTGATTCTTATCACCGTTTTCCTCCCACTTTCTTTTGACTTGCTTCACATTGGCCTCTTCAGCAGTCTGTTCTTTAATTCTTTCTTCAATCTGGTTCACTAGTTTGTGAGCTATTCTACATGCCTGTTGTATGGAGGCGGGCTCGTGTGAACTTATATCTTCTTGGATTCTTTCCGGTAATCCTTTCACAAACGCGTCGATCTTCTCTTCCTCATCTTCGAATGCTCCCGGACACAATAGGCACAATTCTATGAATCGTCTTTTGTACGTGGTAATATCAAATCCTTGGGTTCGTAACCCTCTAAGTTCTATCTTGAGCTTATTGACCTCAGTTCTGGGACGGTACTTCTCGTTCATCAAGTGCTTGAATGCTGACCACGGTAGTGCGCACGCATCGTCTTGTCCCACTTGCTCTAGATAGGTATTCCACCATGTTAACGCATAACCTGTGAAGGTATGCGTAGCGTACTTCACTTTGTCCTCTTCAGTACACTTACTTATGGCAAACACCAATTCGACCTTCTCGGTCCACTGTTTCAATCCGATCGGTCCTTCGGTTCCATCAAATTCTAAAGGTTTGCAGGCAGTGAATTCTTTGTAGGTGCATCCTACACGATTTCCTGTACTGCTAGATCCAAGGTTATTGTTGGTATGTAGCGCAGCCTGTACTGCGGCTATGTTTGAAGCTAGAAAAGTACGGAATTCCTCTTCATTCATATTCACGGTGTGTCGAGTAGTCAGTGCCATTTCCTTCAAAATAGTCAAATGGAACAAGTTAATCATACAGAATATTAAGAGTAGTTAATAGTATTTCGTAGCATAATATGAACTCATTTATAAAAGCTTTTTCTTCATATTAGCGTTTTATAAGTTTAAATTCGGGTAGTACCTACCCGTTAAGTTCATACTTAGTAGCTAATATACAATTCAACTACTACAATTCTATATGAAAAACTGATTATAATAATATTTCGCGTTCAAACTTTTACACAATATTTTACAAACTTACAATACCGCTTATTTTACATATAGCATGAAATATAGCACACAATAAATTTGATACAAGATGGTTGTGAAGATAATTCTAGCTAGTACACAAGTCGTTCAGCAAAGGCAATAAAGACACGTAATTCATACGTCCAGAAACAAGTCATGCATTCTGGTTTTACTAGGATTACTTCCCATCCTTGGTCTTGTGGAACATAACCGTTATGGCCGTTGATAAGACAGCGTGTTGTAATGTCGTCAAAGGGACGAGGGTTACGTAATGTCCAACAGTCCCGTAACAATCTAAAAACCTCATTTCTTACCCCAATTACCGACTCCGTCACTTGTGGGAACGTTTTGTTTAATAGTTGTAGACCGATGTTCTTGTTCTCACTTTGGTGAGAAGCGAACATTACTAATCCGTAAGCATAACATGCTTCTTTATGTTGCATGTTAGCCGCTTTTTCTAAATCATGAAGTCCAATATTCGGATATATTGAGTCAAAATAATTTCTTAACCCATTGCGTAAAATAGCATTTGGGTTCTCCGCAATATATGCATCAAAGTAAACACATCGTAACTTATGGATTTCCCAATGTGATATCCCCCATCTTTTGAACGAAAGCCTTTTATAAACCAAGGCATTCTTGGAACGTTCTTCGAATGTCTTACAAACTGATCTCGCATTAAATAGTTGTGCCGAAGAATTCTGACCGACTCTAGACAAGATTTCATCAATCATGTCTCCGGGTAGGTCTCTTAAAATATTGGGTTGTCTATCCATTTTGTGTTTTTATACTGTAAAATAGACAACAGTTAGATTCATAAAAAAAAATACTTATTAATACAAGCAATTTTTACATATATCATAAAGCATAAGCACACTATATTACATATATTACACCACACGAATACAACTATCTTATTCCGACTCGCTTGTTTCTTCTTCTTCGGTTTTGGTTCGTTTTGCCAAGTTTATAGGGATATATGATGTTCCCCTAATACGAGCCGTCGTTTTCCACATTGGTTTAGAAAAACCTGGTGGTTTAGAGGTTCCCGGGTCATTGTTACAACTTAAGGACTTCGGGGGTTGACGATACATATAAAGTTCATCGGGGTTGGAATTAGATTTCTCTATTTTTATGCCCTTTCCCTTATTATTTTCTTTTACCTTTTTAAATTCAGTTGGGGTAATTTCTATAACATCATCGGAATTCTCGTCGGAATCTGATTCATCGGAGAATTGGTAATCCTCCCAATATTTTGCTTCCTTGGCGGAAACACCATTGACCATAATTAACCTTGGTCGGTTGGTTGAGGATTTTCTTTTACTTAACCGTTTTATTATTTCCCCCCACCGGTTCTATTTCTTCATCCGGTTCCGATTCTTCTTCCGGTTCCGACTCTTCTTCCGGTTCCGACTCTTCTTCCGGTTCCGACTCTTCTTCCGGTTCCTCTTCGGGAACTTGTGAATCAGTCCACGAATCATTCCAATTTACATTTGACTCTTCATTATTATTAGGTGAGTCAATGGGACTTGTTCTAGAGGTAGACATCTATCACATAATATCAAACGCGTTAAGAGATTAATATATCACATAATATTCACATGTTAAAAATATATAGTTTCCAACAAAATTTGTTAAGCAATCATTTTTCAAGTAAACACGGTCGAAGTCCAGACTCACTAATGCATCCTAACAAACTCGATAAGACACACTAATGCAAAATTCTGGTTCTCTAAGACCAACGCTCGGATACCAACTGAAATGTCCCGTTCTTATTGATTAAAAACGTTCCATATTAATTGATTTCGTTGCGAGGTTTTGACCTCTATATGAGACGTTTTTCAAAGACTGCATTCATTTTAAAACAAACCATAACCTTTATTTCATCAATAAAGGTTTAAAAAGCTTTACGTAGATTATCAAATAATGATAATCTAAAATATCCTGTTTACACATGACCATTACATAATGGTTTATAATACAAATATGTTACAACAAAATAAGTTTCTTGAATGCAGTTTTTACACAATATCATACAAGCATGGACTCCAAATCTCGTCCTTATTTAAGTATGCGACAGCGGAAGCTCTTAATAATCACCTGAGAATAAACATGCTTAAAACGTCAACAAAAATGTTGGTGAGTTATAGGTTTAACCTATATATATCAAATCATAATAATAGACCAAAAGATTTCATATTTCAATACACATCCCATACATAGAGATAAAAATCATTCATATGGTGAACACCTGGTAACTGACATTAACAAGATGCATATATAAGAATATCCCCATCATTCCGGGACACCCTTCGGATATGATATAAATTTCGAAGTACTAAAGCATCCGGTACTTTGGATGGGGTTTGTTAGGCCCAATAGATCTATCTTTAGGATTCGCGTCAATTAGGGTGTCTGTTCCCTAATTCTTAGATTACCAGACTTAATAAAAATGGGCATATTCGATTTCGATAATTCAACCATAGAATGTAGTTTCACGTACTTGTGTCTATTTTGTAAATCATTTATAAAACCTGCATGTATTCTCATCCCAAAAATATTAGATTTTAAAAGTGGGACTATAACTGACTTTCACAAATTTTTACTTCATCGGGAAGTAAGACTTGGCCACTGGTTGATTCACGAACTATACCAATATATACATATATATCAAAGTATGTTCAAAATATATTTACAACACTTTTAATATATTTTAATGTTTTAAGTTTATTAAGTCAGCTGTCCTCGTTAGTAACCTACAACTAGTTGTCCACAGTTAGATGTAAAGAAATAAATCGATAAATATTATCTTGAATCAATCCACGACCCAGTGTATACGTATCTCAGTATTGATCACAACTCAAACTATATATATTTTGGAATCAACCTCAACCCTGTATAGCTAACTCCAACATTCACATATTGAGTGTCTATGGTTGTTCCGAAATATATATAGATGTGTCGACATGATAGGTTGAAACATTGTATACGTGTCTATGGTATCTCAAGATTACATAATATACAATACAAGTTGATTAAGTTATGGTTTGAATAGATTTGTTACCAATTTTCACGTAACTAAAATGAGAAAAATTATCCAATCTTGTTTTACCCATAACTTCTTCATTTTAAATCCGTTTTGAGTGAATCAAATTGCTATGGTTTCATATTGAACTCTATTTTATGAATCTAAACAGAAAAAGTATAGGTTTATAGTCGGAAAAATAAGTTACAAGTCATTTTTGTAAAGGTAGTCATTTCAGTCGAAAGAACGACGTCTAGATGACCATTTTAGAAAACATACTTCCACTTTGAGTTTAACCATAATTTTTGGATATAGTTTCATGTTCATAATAAAAATCATTTTCTCAGAATAACAACTTTTAAATCAAAGTTTATCATAGTTTTTAATTAACTAACCCAAAACAGCCCGCGGTGTTACTACGACGGCGTAAATCCGGTTTTACGGTGTTTTTCGTGTTTCCAGGTTTTAAATCATTAAGTTAGCATATCATATAGATATAGAACATGTGTTTAGTTGATTTTAAAAGTCAAGTTAGAAGGATTAACTTTTGTTTGCGAACAAGTTTAGAATTAACTAAACTATGTTCTAGTGATTACAAGTTTAAACCTTCGAATAAGATAGCTTTATATGTATGAATCGAATGATGTTATGAACATCATTACTACCTTAAGTTTCTTGGATAAACCTACTGGAAAAGAGAAAAATGGATCTAGCATCAACGGATCCTTGGATGGCTTGAAGTTCTTGAAGCAGAATCATGACACGAAAACAAGTTCAAGTAAGATCATCAAATGAAATAAGATTGTTATAGTTATAGAAATTGAACCAAAGTTTGAATATGATTATTACCTTGTATTAGAATGATAACCTACTGTAAGAAACAAAGATTTCTTGAGGTTGGATGATCACCTTACAAGATTGGAAGTGAGCTAGCAAACTTGAAAGTATTCTTGATTTTATGTAACTAGAACTTGTAGAATATATGAAGAACACTTGGAACTTGAAGATAGAACTTGAGAGAGATCAATTAGATGAGGAAAATTGAAGAATGAAAGTGTTTGTAGGTGTTTTTGGTCGTTGGTGTATGGATTAGATATAAAGGATATGTAATTTTGTTTTCATGTAAATAAGTCATGAATGATTACTCATATTTTTGTAATTTTATGAGATATTTCATAAAATGATGGTTCCCACATGTGTTAGGTGACTCACATGGGCTGCTAAGAGCTGATCATTGGAGTGTATATACCAATAGTACATACATCTAAAAGCTATGTATTGTACGAGTACGAATACGGGTGCATACGAGTAGAATTGTTGATGAAACTGAACGAGGATGTAATTGTAAGCATTTTTTTTTAAGTAGAAGTATTTTGATAAGTGTATTGAAGTCTTTCAAAAGTGTATAAATACATATTAAAACACTACATGTATATACATTTTAACTGAGTCGTTAAGTCATCGTTAGTCGTTACATGTAAGTGTTGTTTTGAAACCTTTAGGTTAACGATCTTGTTAAATGTTGTTAACCCAATGTTTATAATATCAAATGAGATTTTAAATTATTAAATTATCATGTATGAATATCTATTAATATGATATATATACATTAAATGTCTTTACAACGATAATCGTTACATATATGTCTCGTTTAAAAATCATTAAGTTAGTAGTCTTGTTTTTACATATGTAGTTCATTGTTAATATACTTAATGATATGTTTACTTATCATAGTATCATGTTAACTATATATATATCCATATATATGTCATCATATAGTTTTTACAAGTTTTAACGTTCGTGAATCACCGGTCAACTTGGGTGGTCAATTGTCTATATGAAACATATTTCAATTAATCAAGTCTTAACAAGTTTGATTGCTTAACATGTTGGAAACATTTAATCATGTAAATATCAATCTCAATTAATATATATAAACATGGAAAAGTTCGGGTCACTACACTTTTACATTGTGTTAAGGTGAATCATGCTAATCAATGATCAAGACCGGGTCGGGGTGGTTGATCACTTGATTGCTAAAGTGAAAGACGATCATCGGGGCCCAAAACAAACAACAACACCACAATCCTCCTCATAGTACTCGATCCTAGATCCAATTCCGTAAGGAAAACAGATCTAGGCTCGATCAATAATTATTATTATTATTCTACTAATAATAATAACAATATTTATATTTATTAATGATGATATTAATTATGTTAAAATGATAATTCTAATCATGATAATTTTAACAATAACGATACTTTTAATATTAACAGTAATAATAATAATATTTTATAAATATAATAGTTCTATTCAAAATGATAATTTTTAATAATAATAATACTAAAATGATAATAATAATGATATTTTATAATAACATTGATATTTCTATTAAAATGATAATTTAGTAAAAATGATAGTTTTAATATTAATAATACTTTTAATAATAATAATAATTATAAAAATAATGAAAATGATATTTTTATTTAAATCAGTATCTTATAATATTTTAATTTCATCATTTATTATAATATATTAATGATAAAAATTTATGTTAATATATAGTAAAAATATATTTTTATATAGTAATTATTATAATTTGTATAATGTTCACATAATATCTTTTTAATGATAAAAATGTATGTATCATATATATTTGTATCAAGTATTTATTTGATTAAATAATATAATATTAATAATAATAATAATGAACCAAAAGTTGTATTATTTTATAATAATAATAATAATATTAATTATTTTAATAATAATAGTAATAATAATAATAATAATAATAATATTGATATTTACTAATGATAATAATAATTTTGATAACAAGTAATAATCTTTTATAGTAATACTAATGTCATAATAATATTACTAATAATGATAAAAATAATGAAAACAATATTTTCATCTAAATCATAATCTTAACAATAATTTAACTGAATCATGATACTTATACTCATTATTTCCTAATCGACTTGTTTAATAGCTTTTAGTCCTCTTTTATATCGTATTCATAATAATGATAATAATAGTAATCATAATAATTAGATGATATTAATATTAGTTTTAATGTTAATGATACTAATAAGTATTATAATAATATCAATGATAATACTAATAATTATAATAATAATAATAATAATAATAATAATAATAATAATAATAATATTAATATTAATAATAACCTTAATGGTAATAACGATAGTAATAACAATAACAATCATAATACTTATATTAATAACGATAATGATAATAATAATAATAATAATAATAATAATAATAATAATAATAATAATAATAATAATAATAATAATAATAATAATAATAATAATAATAATTAAATACTAATAATAACGACGATAATAACGACGATAGTAATAATAATAATAATCATTTTAATAATAATAATAATAATACTAAAATTAATAATAATTCAGTTGACCATATCTTTTAATCCGTTCATCGAAACCATAAGCTTTCTAAATGAAAAGTTATTAATTTTTCGTCAGCTTTCCAACGGCATGCATATCATATACCTTATTCCAGTCACATATGTATCAAATTCGTGATTTATCATAAACTATATATTGACGAAATAAAATATACAAGCACGCAAAATCATAAGTACTCAAGCACTAGTCAGGGATAAACTATTAATATATAAAAGATAAGATATGAGTGCTCATGTATCAATATTGAGATTCAATATTGCAGGAAGGTAGGTAGACGCAACGGAGATGATAAACTCTAGTTTAACCTCACGAGCATACCCCCCGAAGAATACCCATAACCTCCATAGCTATAACCCATGCTTTCCTCAGCTCTATCCCGTTCGAAAAATCCATTTTGAAATAATATGCTCATGACTTCGTTATAGTATTTTATGTATACCAATAATATCTTGAAATAATACTAAGTAAATATATATATATATGTAAATCAATTGAGAGAGTTTAGAGAAATATATTTCATGTTTCTATGATATAATGAAACCTATTGAATTCTATTTACAATAGATTTTTGAATTATTAAAGTGAATTATTAAAGTATGAATTATTAAAGTGAATTATTAAAGTATGAATTATTAAAGTGAATTATTAAAGTTAAAGTAAAGTAAAAGTAAAGTAAAGATAAATTTAAAGTATAGTAAAAGTATAAAACTGTGTACGTATAATATGCGTATAAATATATATAATATTAATTTAAATCGTTATATATATTTAATAAAATAAAATATAAATATCGTTATCTTTATCATACTGGTTAAGTAATGAGTTGTCAAAAGTGGTTCTAGATATTTATAAAAGTTATATACATTTTAATAATAAAGTTCTTTTTAAACTGAAAACGTTTTTGTACGTTTGAAACTAAATCAAATAAATATGATAATTTTGTTTTCCAAAACTAAATATATTTAAGAATCATTTTGTTAAAAGGTTAAAATAATGGAAATCGTTATATCATAAAACGTTTTAGAAAAGAAGAATTTATATATTCATAATAGGTTTCAAGTTTTTAAATTACAGTTTGTTGGTGAAGTGTGAGGTAAAGTCCAATAGTTAATATAAACGTATGAAATCATCTTAATATATAATGTCAAATGGGTTTATCTAATCGACGAAAGTTATCCTAGTTATTTATTCTATAAGATCAATCATTATGAAAGCTAAATAATGGGAGCTGATCCGTACACCGCCTTATTTTTGCCATACACCACCAAATCAATTATTTGGACAATTTTACCCTTCACTTGAGAAGTTACAGGGAGTAGGTGGTGAATAAAAAGAAGGGTAAACATGTCTAAATAATTTATTTAGTGGTGTATGTAAAATTAGAGGTGGTGTACGGATCACCTCCCCTAAATAATTAACTTATCAAAAGACACGAGGAAATTATTGTAAAGTATGTATTGGAGATCAAACGGGAATTTACACTAACTTTTGTCTAACACTCGTTAATTGACACTTTGTTCTTTCTTGTGAATCACTTTACCATTTATTCCGAATATTGTTAAAAAGGAAAGGTTTCCTAAATCAAAGTGGACCTCTCAACAGAGACTCGTAATCATACAATGTATCTAATAAATCAATCATTTGATATTATCTTCTAATTCCATCGATAAACATATTGACACAAATACGTTCATGTAAGGTATTATACATTTAATACTTTGTTAATATTCTCAAGTTATAATATATATAATCACATCCATTTATATAATGGTTCGTGAATCGTCAGAATTTGGTCAAGGTTGAATGAATGTATAAACAAAGTTTAATATCTTTGAGATTCAACATTACAGACTTTGCTTATCGTGTCGGAAACATATAAAGATTAAAGTTTAAATTTGGTTGGAAATTTTTGGGTTGTCACATAGGTTCTCTGTCTTTTCTACTCAAAGCGTCGGCTACCACATTCGCCTTCCCCGGGTGGTAACGAATCTCAAAATCTTAATCATTTAACAATTCAATCCACCTACGCTGCCTCATGTTCAGTTGTTTCTGATTAAATATATGTTGAAGACTTTTGTGGTCAGTATATATAATACTTTTGACCCCATATAAGTAGTGCCTCAAAGTCTTTAATGCAAAAACAACAGCGCCCAATTCTAAATCGTGAGTCGTATAATTTTGCTCGTGAATCTTCAATTGTCTGGATGCATAAGCAATTACCTTCGTTCGTTGCATTAATACACAACCAAGGCCTTGCTTTGAGGCGTCACAATATATCACAAAATCATCATTCCCTTCAGGAAATGACAATATAGGTGCCGTAGTTAACTTTTTCTTCAGCAATTGAAACGCTTTCTCCTGCTCATCCTTCCATTCAAATTTCTTCCCTTTATGCGTTAATGCAGTCAAGGGTTTTCCTATTTTGGAAAAATCTTGGATGAACCTTCTGTAGTAACCAGAAAGTCCTAAAAATTGGCGTATATGCTTCGGAGTTTTTGGGGTTTCCCACTTTTCAACGGTTTCAATCTTTGTCGGATCGACCTGAATACCTTCTTTTTTCACTATGTGGCCGAGGAATTGAACTTCTTTCAACCAAAATGCACACTTTGAAAACTTAGCGTACAATTTTTCCTTTCTCAATAATTCTAACACCTTTCTCAAATGCTCACCGTGCTCTTGATCATTCTTTGAGTAAATAAGTATGTCATCGATGAAGACAATGACAAATTTGTTAAGATATAGCCCACACACTCGGTTCATGAGGTCCATGAACATAGCTAGTGCGTTAGTCAATCTAAACGGCATAACCATAAACTCATAATGATCGTAACGCGTCCTAAAAGCAGTCTTTGGAATATCATCATCTTTCACCCGTATTTGATGATACCCAGAACGTAAATCAATCTTCGAATAAACCGACGAGCCTTGTAGTTGATCAAATAAGTCATCGATTCTCGGTAGTGGGTAGCGGTTCTTGATGGTAAGTTTGTTCAACTCTCGGTAGTTGATACACAACCTGAATGTACCATGGCATAACTTGTTCTGGCATAACTTGTTCTGCCATAACTTGTTCCGGCATAACTCTCGGTAGTCGGCATAACTTGTTCCGGCATAATTTGTTCCCTTAGTCATTGATCCGTAGATTTCACACTTTGTCGCACCATGGCCCTTTCTTTTACACTTAGTACACACTGCCGTACAGAGCCCAGTCGGATGGTATCCTTCACACCTCTGGCATGGTTTATGCCTCTTGTTGTTATTGAAATGGTTGTTGCGATTGTTATTATTGTTGGGACGGTGGTTGTAATGATTATTGTTGTTGGGATGGTTGTTGTTGCAGTTGTTGTTGCGAAATTTAGTGCGATTGAAGTTGTGATTGTTGTGTTGATTGTTAAAATTATGACCCTTGTCACTGGTTTCTTCCCACTTTCTCTTGACTTGTTTTGTGTTGGCTTCTTCGGCCGCCTGCTCTTTAATTCTTTCCTCAATCTGATTTATGAGTTTATGAGCCATTCGACTCGCCTTTTGTATGAAGGCGGGCTCGTGTGAGCTCACATCTTCTTGAATCCTTTCTGGTAACTCTTTCACAAACGCGTCGATTTTCTCTTCTTCATCTTCGAATGCTCTTGGACACAATAAACACAACTCTGTGAATCTTCGTTCGTATGTGGTAATGTCGAAACCTTGTGTTCGTAATCCTCTAAGCTCTACCTTGAGCTTATTGACCTCATTTCTGGGACGGTACTGCTCGTTCATCAAGTGCTTGAATACTGACCACGGTAGTGCGTAAGCAGCATCTTGTCCCACCTGCTCGAGATAGGTGTTCCACCATGTTAACGCAGCACCTGTGAAGGTATGCGTAGCGTACTTTACTTTGTCTTCTTCAGTGCACTTACTTATGGCAAACACCGATTCGACCTTCTCGGTCCATCGTTTTAATCCAATTGGACCCTCGGTTCCATCGAATTCCAGAGGTTTGCAAGCAGTGAATTCTTTGAATTCTTTGTAGGAGCATCCTACAAGATTTCTTGTGGCATTATTTGCATTGCTAGATTCAGAGTTATTGTTGTTGTTTTGCATTGCAACCTGTACTGCGGCTGTAGTAACCCGTCCTAATCCATCTGGTGGAAATCTTCAACTGTTGGTCTCATTGCGAGGTTCTGACCTCTATATGCCATGAACGACTCCATGTAATATGAACAAATGCATAGCGGAAGATTTCTTTCATACCTGAGAATAAACATGCTTTAAAGTGTCAACCAAAAGGTTGGTGAGTTCATAAGTTTATCGTAAACAATAAAATTCATCATTTTAATAGACCATAAGATTTAAATACAGTACTCTTATCTCATATACAAAACCATATTTCATAATGCTTAGCAGAGTAAGTTCGTATCCTTTTCTCCCCCGTAGGTTGCCTCGCGATTTATAATATCTTTCATAAACATAATCTCATATCAGGCATTTCGCATGGCATAGAGATAAAAGTCATTCATACGAACTACAAACACCTGGTAATTGAAGAGACCCGTCCTAATCCATCCGAACGAAGTCCACATCGATTATAAACGATTCACAACAGTTGATTACATTACGAGGTACTTGACCTCTATATGATACATTTTACAAACATTGCATTAGTTTTTGAAAAGACAATCTTTCATTTCATCGAAAATTGAAGGCATGCATACCATTTTATAATATGTCTAACTATAATTGACTTAATAATAATTTTGATAAACTCAACGACTTGAATGCAACGTCTTTTGAAATATATCATGAATGACTCCAAGTAATATGTTTAAGATGAGCAAATGCACAGTGGAAGATTTCTTTCGTACCTGAGAATAAACATGCTTTAAAGTGTCAACCAAAAGGTTAGTGAGTTCATTAGTTTAACATAAATAATCATTTCATAATTTTAATAGAATCATTTCATAATTTTAATAGACCACAAGATTTCATATTTCCATTTCTCATAAACAAACGTCCCATGCATAGAGACTAAAATATCATTCATATGGATTGAACACCTGGTAACCGACATTCACAATATACATATAAGAATATCCCCATCATTCCGGGATCCTCCTTCGGATATGATATAACTTTCGAAGTACTAAAGCATCCGGTACTTTGGATGGGGCTTGTTGAGCCCGATAGATATATCTTTAGGATTCGGATCAATTAGGGTGTCTGTTCCCTAATTCTTAGATTACCAGACTTAATAAAAAGGGGCATATTCGGTTTAATAATTCAACCATAGAACGTAATTTCGATTAATTGTGTCTATTTCGTAAAACAGTTATAAAAGTTGCGCATGTATTCTCAGCCCAAAAATATAAAGGGTAAAAAGGCAAATGAAACTCACAGTACTATATTTTGTAGTAAAAATACATATGACGACATTGAACAATGCAGGGTAGGCCTCGGATTCACGAACCTATATCATATATATATTTATTAACACATAATATTGTAATTGAACAATGTTGTATATATATATATATATATATATATATTTATTATAATATTTTATTAAATTGTAACTTATGGTTATAGATATATAATGTGCTGAATTTAATATTTATATATGTGTTTATTACTACTTATAGTATCTTAAAATATTTTTATACAATATATGTAATTTAGTTATTATTACAGTTATTAATATTTCATATGATTATTAATATTTCATATGAAAATATAGTATGTAATATACTTTCTACATACAAGTCTCTTTTGTTTGTAAAATTAATATTTATAATATTATTAAGGTAAAGATGTTAATACCTATAATAAAAATGATAGTTTTACTAATATTGATTCTCTAAATAATAATATAGTTGTAAAAATAATAATTTTTTATAATAATGCTAATAATGATAATGATAATATTAATAATAGTAGTACTTATGTTAATAGTGATAATAATAATAATTATAGAGATATATATTTTGTAAATCATGGTTATATGTTTAATTATAACCATTCTAATAATCATATTAATATTAATAATAATAATAATAATAGTTATACTAGTAGTAAAATGTTAAAGTTATATTTTAAATGATATTAGTAAACACATTAGTAATAATAATATTCGTATTTGTATCTATAAATGGGTTTCTATCATACATCATACATTTGTAGTAATACCTATCTTAATAATTATAAAACTAATTATAGTAATAATAATAAATATAATAATGATAATAATAATAATAAAAATTATAAGTATGATAATAATAATAATAATAATCAATATTAATAAGGAAAACTACCTCACAATGAAAGAGTCCCATTATAGTAATAATAATAAATATAATAATAATAATAATAATAATAATAATAATAATAATAATAATAATAATAATAATAATAATAATAAAACTTATAAGTATGATAATAATAATAATAATCAATATTAATAAGGAAAACTACCTCACAATGAAAGAGTCCCAAAAAGAATAAAGATGCCTACGCACGGGCTCGAACCCAAGACCTCTCGTACACCCGCTTAACACCCTAACCATCCCTCCATTAATTCTTTTTGATTTTAAATCTCAGAAAATATTATAACCCGTTACACTCCGTTTCCATTTTCTTATTCTTAATTTCTTTGGCTCAGCTTCATTTTCGGCCCAACATCGTTTACTCACGGCCCAGCAGGAAGGAGGTATCGGCCCAGCAGCAAGCCAAGCCCAACAGCAGCTTTTGTTAATATATAAAAAAATATAGTTGCTTGGGTTTGAACCCATGACCTCTAGAATATCACCAACACACCAAACCAACTGAGCTATTGCCCGTTTTCTATTTTGTATTATAAACTAAAATCAATTAAGCTGTAAAAACCGTGTTTCTCCTTCTTCTTTAGATAGACTAGACTAACAGAACCCAGAATCAACTTATCACCACTTACCAATTAAATTTAGGTATTTAAATAGGTTTATAAATAACCCTGATAAAATTAGTTAAATCAAATAAAAAAATATAAAAAAAAGAAGGTTACCATCGCTGCTATTGTAAAAAAAATGATTTCCATTTTGTGAAAGTTTTAGACAATTGTTATAACATGAATTAAGTTTAAAATCATTCCTATAATCTATTTCAATACTCAATTTCACTTGAATCTTAACATAAAATTCAAATTTAATTGAAGAACATTGTTTGACTTTTTGAGTCCCAAACTTTGACTCAAAAATTCTTGATGATTATAAAGAATTGAAATCTGTAAATTTGCAGATAGTTTTAGTAAAGGAAAACTAACAAGATTGCATTTTTACAATTTGGAAAATCGTTTGAAATCAAAATATGACAAGAAAATGTAAGAACAGAGGTAATGAGCAAAAAAAATATATATACTGATTAAATTTGTTAAATAGAAATAGATACTTACAACTATAATTGATATAGATGAAGGAGAAAGCATCGACTATATTATCAAAAAACAAATTTGATTCATATATAATTGAGTGTGTGTCGACATGTTTAATTACAGATAAAGGGAAAGAAAATAAAGATTAAAGTGGACAAGGATTGGTAACAAATATTTGGAAGTTACTTGTGATTAAATTTGATTTGTGATCCCATTCAGCAACAAAACAGAGATGTAATACAGTTTTGATAGCAACTAGTAACAACTTTGTACTATCTTATTGATTTTATTTAATTTTTTTATATATATTTAATATTAATAATTAATAATTATATAAATAATGATAATAAATAATAATGATACTACTAATAATAAAAATAATAATAATATTATTAAAATGTATTATTTTCAAATAACAATAATAATGATAATAATAATTTATAATAGTAATACAAATAATATTGATATAATAAATTATACTTATCAAACCTCATATCTATGTACTATGTATTAAATTAATAATTTAATAATATTAATAATATTGATATCAATATTAATGATGAAAGTAATATTCATTAATATAATAACTATCTTGTATTTTATATATATTAATATTACATATTATTCATATAACATTTTCGAATATTTAATACAATTTACATAGTATATTAATTATGTAGAAATATCATATATATATATATATATATATATATATATATATATATATATATATATATATATATATATATATATATATATATATATATATATATATATATATATATATATATAGATTCATTCTAAATAATAGTTTTATTATTTTGTATCATACATTACGTATTTGATTCTAGTGTTTCAATTATATTTTATAAATCTCAGATTGTTATATATACTTATATTTACATTATATATATATATATATATATATATATATATATATATATATATATATACACACACACACATTTTTTATATACAAACAATTGTTCGTGAATTATCGGGAAATAGTCAAAGTCAAATGCATTTATGAATAATAGTTCCAACATTTTAAGACTCGATTTAATAGACTTTGCTTATCGTATCGAAATCATATAAAGATTTAGTTTAAATTTGGTCGGAAATTCCTGGGTCATCACAGTACCTACCCGTTAAAGAAATTTCGTCCCGAAATTTGAGTGAGGTGGTCATGGCTAACAATAAAAAATGTTTTCATGACAAATATGAGTTAATAAATAGAGTTTTATCATTATTGAATAATATAGATAAAATGACTCGATTATGTGAAGCGTACGAGTGAAGCTATCACTAAATAGTGAAAGGAAAATGACAAGTTTCATCATAACTTTTGACTAGTCATGGTTGAATTTAGAAAATAGGATGCGTCTTAAATTTTGACGTTGTCTTGATTGAATTCCAGAATTCAAGGGATTTAAGGAAATTTTCAAAATTTATAAGATCTGATTCTTCGGCGAATAAGGAAATTAAGATCTCTATATAATAAATACGGTGATCTGCCTCGATTACTCTGTCTGATATTTCCATTATAAATTAAGCTCTTCCGTTCCATTATTCTCACCATTCCTATACTTTCTTTCTTAGTTCATACATCCAAAAGATTTTGAAAATGCTTAATCCAGTTCTAATCCTTGATATTTTTCTAATTATCATTTCTGTCATCCTTCTTTTTAATCTTCCACCAGAAAAATCTGTTTACTTTTTAATATAACCTTGGGGTGATACTATTCTTAATTATGCCATGTCTTTATATTGCTATTCCTATTAATGCCCATGGATTGTGACCTCCATGTTGTTATTGGGCTTTATATTTTCTCTTATATTCTGGAGTTCTTTGCCTTTTTATTCTTCTCTCGAGCTCTGGTAAAGCAAGCAACGGTCCAGAATTCATAAGTACGGAGTTTCGAATGAACTTAATGTTCTAACCAAGAAAGAACGAAATCGTACGTTTTGATTTGTCAAATTATTAGAATCATTGAGAATAGAACTATCAAGAATATACTTTCTTGATATGTTCAGAAGTTAAGCAGAATGAAAGAGTCATGTAACGTGACACATGATGACATTATGATCTGTGAATCATCATGTCCCATTAGAAACTCAGCATGACTTACTATAATATAATCACGTTGATCAAGTGCCATTATATTATACTAACTCATGCATCAGTTCCCAACATTACTTCAATAACATTCATATTTTAAGCTCGAAAGTTTACAGAATATAGAAACTAACAGTTTCTATATGATGTAACACTGATAGCACAAAGAGATTAATGAGTTCAGATAAGAATAGTTATGAAAATATCTCCAGAAATATGGAAGATATTTATAATGAAAGATACGATGATATCTTGGAATTTCTAATATCGAAGGATGGTGAAGAAAATTTGTCCGCAAGAGTTTGGAGTCAAAAGTAATGTATTCGTTAATGACTTCAGCAGGTACTGAATCATTTAGATTCTTTGAAGTCAACCTTATTCTTTGTGATTTTTCCACGGTTTCCTTCATAGTTTGCTCAATCAGTTTTTCAGTTTCAAACTTTTTTTGAGCTTTGCCAACCTACAATTCTTTATCATCAACTTCCGATGATTAAGGTCATTTACGGTTGTCTACGGTTTCTGCTGCTTCATTCAGCTTTTTCAACATTCAGAGTATTTGATTTGTAGACTGAGTGCTTTTCAGGATTTCAGAATGAAAGACCATAATTCTAAAAAGATAAATGTTATACATATAACTGTTGATGTATATATGCTGTGAGTTTTTCAAAGTACCAATTGCTGATACCCGGTAGTTGATATGGCAGTTCTTGTTACAAGATGCGGATGAGTACATGATAGGGTTATAATGAATAAATATAATAATTTATTTGAGAGATTTAAACCAAGAAGCAACGAGGTTGCTGGTACGTCTGCTGGTAATATGGTAAAATATGAAAGGTCCCCTGGTAACAATAAGAGAGCACGTATATATATCAAGGTTATAATAAGGTTGTTTCGAATGAAAAGTCGAAGTTGACTTGTTGGAGCTGTGATAAAATTGGCTAATTTGGAAAGAGATTGCAAAGTTATTTTCGATAATAATAACGCTAAAGGAATTAGCACAGCTACGCGTTAAACGTTTACTCAATTTTTGAGAGTTTTCAGGTGCATAACTATATGCATCAATCTTTTCTTCCGTAGGTAAAGTGCATTTGGTTCATCCTTTCGATTGTGGTGTTTTCAAGAATCATGAAAGATTTTGAACGCATATTGTAATCGTCAAGATACAAATGAAGTTTAAGATGAAATCAAGTGGCAAACTTGAAGAATTGTTTAGTTTCATATGTTATAGTCAATATTTTAATTCATTTTAATTGTCCAATGTTGATAGTCCACAGTTTATAGTCCACAGTTAGCAATTCAATAATTCATATATAGTTTAATATATAATATTCGAATTAATTAATACGTATCGTGACCCGTGTAGCTGTCTCAGACTCGATCACAACTCAAATTATATATATTATTATAGAATCAACCTCAACCCCGTATAGAGAACTCGGTCATTACTGCATATAGAGTGTCTATGGTTATTCCAAATAATATATATAGATGAGTCGATATGATATGTCAAAACCTTGTACACGTGTCCCGATATTTACAGTGCGTAAAAATAAATAACAGAAATTAAATGACGATAAATAAAGTGCGTAAAGTAAATAACAGAAATTAAATGACAATAAATAAACTTGCGAGAATTTAAATTACGATAAATAAATTGCAATAAATAAAATGTAATACGGAATTAATTAGTTAGCTAGGAACAGTTAGCGTGAATTCTTAACAAAATTTCATATTGTTAATTAGTTTGTTTCTAATCAATTTTTATTGTGTCTATTATTTCTTCATTATGCCACTTGTTGGATATTGATAGGTCAAAATCCAAATATGAAATTGAATTTGAATGAAAATAGCTATTCTTTGGTGAAAGGATACGTATATCGGTAGATGTAAGTAGTATAGTTAATGACGGTTGAATCTGAATTGAAGAATGTACATTATAACATATTATTGTGAAATCTAAATATTTCTCGGGTATTACCTACCCGTTAAAATATTTTCACCATTAACAGTTTGTACGAAAGAATTTTTAATTACAATCTTTATGAAAATATATATACATATATATTTTCTTTAGATGTAATCATAGATTTAATGAGTCAATATGATATTAAACTCATTTGATTTACGGTTAAAACAAGAATATATAATCTCTAAAACATTAGAGATTACATAATCGCCATGTCGAACGAAGATAAATGATGTAGAACGATACGTAGAACGATGACTATACTCGAGGTACATAATGAGATGTTGAGGTGTGTGATGTTGAACTTGGGTTATTGGTGGTACTGGTATTTATGTTGGTGCTGATGATGTTGCTGAAACTGGTAAATTTTGCATCCTATTCTCCAAAGTCACTACCCAAGCGTGAAATTCGTTGACTTCTTCTATTATTCCGAGATGATTGTCGGTCGAAACGAGTGGATGAATAAGGTTTAGAATCTGAGTTATGATATAGTCGTGGCGAGATATTTGGGAAATGAGGGTGAAATGGTGTTACAAACAGGTTCGCCGGTAAGTGCTTCAGGTTCTTCGTCAAAAGGTGAATTTGGTTAGTGGATGGGATCGCCTTCTACGCGTCCCTGTTGATTAAGTTGACTATGAATCCATCAGATGAATTGGGGATGGATAATTGGTTGATTCATTCTGGTATCGTTGCTTCTGGAGCTTAGATGGCTATCCATTCTAAATAACTGTCGGGATAACTATCGGAATAGCTGTCGGAATCCGAGGGACTCGATCTAGTTGAGGGATTCATCTTGTACGATCAGATGAAGGATTTTCGATAAGAAATAGATTTTAGGATGTAGATTAGTATCCTGCAATACATAATTTACATATACATATATAATACTAAAATCTCATAAGTTACGGAGGAATCTACGAAAGCTGTCAGGCAAAGATAACAATAACAGATACGCTAAGATATGAATTAGCAGATACGCTAAGATATGAATTTTTTCTATACACTTTTCATGCAGTCAATGCAATAAGATGTGTCTAGACTAAGAATAATGAGCAGGTAATTTACTAAGGATGATAAGCAAATGATTTCCGACTAGAAATGATAAGCAAAACTTATGACATGCAGACACGGTCGAAGTCCAGACTCACTAATGTATCCTAACGACTTATCAGTTAGACACACTAATGCAGACCTGGTTCGCTAAGTCCACCGCTCTGATACCAACTGAAGATACAGTGGGGACAACCACTGTCCCACCCAGTGCCTTCCCAGCTAATCGCCTGGTGACCACTGAGTGTACCTCAGATACTGATTTTAGGGCCTGCCTCTCAGCAATTTCCAACCCTCGTAAGGGATCGCAAGGAGTAAGAGCCAATGCTTCGTCACAGGTAACACTGTGAGAATCTCCTTTACGACTAACCCGCCACACATGGACGGCGTTATACCAGCTCTGATACCAACTGAAGAGACTCGTCCTAATCCATCCGGACGAAGTCTACGTCGATTATAAACGATTCAGAACATTTGATTACATTGCGAGGTACTTGACCTCTATATGATACATTTTATAAAACATTGCATTAGTTTTTGAAAAAAACAATCTTTCATTTCATCGAAAATTGACGGCATGCATACCATTTTATAATATGTCTAATTATAATTGACTTAATAATAATCTTGATAAACTCAACGACTCGAATGCAACGTCTTTTGAAATATATCATGAATGACTCCAAGTAATATCTCTAAGATGAGCAAATGCACAGCGGAAGATTTCTTTCGTACCTGAGAATAAACATGCTTTAAAGTGTCAACCAAAAGGTTGGTGAGTTCATTAGTTTAACATAAATAATCATTTCATAATTTTAATAGACCACAAGATTTCATATTTCCATTTCTCATAAACATACGTCCCATGCATAGAGACTAAAATATCATTCATATGGATTGAACACCTGGTAACCGACATTCACAATATGCATATAAGAATATTCCCATCATTCCGAGATCCTCCTTCGGACGTGATATAACCTTCGAAGTACTAAAGCATCCGATACTTTGGATGGGGCTTGTTGAGCCCGATAGATCCATCTTTAGGATTCGCGTCAATTAGGGTGTCTGTTCCCTAATTCTTAGATTACCAGACTTAATAAAAAGGGGCATATTCGGTTTAATAATTCAACCATAGAACATAATTTCGATTACTTGTGTCTATTTCGTAAAACAGTTATAAAAGTTGCGCATGTATTCTCAGCCCAAAAATATAAAGGGTAAAAAGGCAAATGAAACTCACAGTACTGTATTTTGTAGTAAAAATACATATGACGACATTGAACAATACAGGGTAGGCCTCGGATTCACGAACCTATATCATATATATATTTATTAACACATAATATTGTAATTGAACAATGTTGTATATATATATATATATTTATTATAATATTTTATTAAATTGTAACTTATGGTTATAGATATATAATGTGCTGAATTCAATATTTATATATGTGTTTATTACTACTTATAGTATCTTAAAATATTTTTATACAATATATGTAATTTAGTTATTATTACAGTTATTAATATTTCATATGATTATTAATATTTCATATGAAAATATAGTATGTAATATACTTTCTACATACAAGTCTCTTTTGTTTGTAAAATTAATATTTATAATACTATTAAGGTAAAGATGTTAATACCTATAATAAAAATGATAGTTTTACTAATATTGATTCTCTTAATAATATAGTTGTAAAAATAATAATTTTTAATAATAATGCTAATAATGATAATGAAAATATTAATAATAGTAGTACTTATGTTAATAGTGATAATAATAATAATTATAGAGATATCTATTTTGTAAATCATGGTTATAAGTTTAATTATAACCATTCTAATAATCATATTAATAATAATAATAATAATAATAATAATAATAATAATAATAATAATAATAATAATAATAATAATAATAATAATAATAATAATAATAATAATAATAATAGTTATACTAGTAGTAAAATGTTAAAGTTATATTTTAAATGATATTAGTAAACACATTAGTAATAATAATATTCGTATTTGTATCTATAAATCGGTTTCTATCATACATCATACATTTGTAGTAATACCTATCTTAATAATTATAAAACTAATTATAGTAATAATAATAAATATAATAATGATAATAATAATAATAAAACTTATAAGTATGATAATAATAATAATAATCAATATTAATAAGGAAAACTACCACACAATGAAAGAGTCCCATTATAGTAATAATAATAAATATAATAATGATAATGATAATAATAATAATAAAACTTATAAGTATGATAATAATAATAATAATAATAATCAATATTAATAAGGAAAACTACCTCACAATGAAAGAGTCCCAAAAAGAATAAAGATGCCTACGCACGGGCTCGAACCCAAGACCTCTCGCACACCCGCTTAACACCCTAACCATCCCTCCATTAATTCTTTTCGATTTTAAATCTCAGAAAATATTTATAACCCGTTACACTCCATTTCCATTTTCTTATTCTTAATTTCTTTGTCTCATCTTCATTTTTGGCCCAACATCGTTTACTCACGGCCCAGCAGTAAGGAGGTATCGGCCCAGCAGCAAGCCAAGCCCAACAGCAGCTTTTGTTAATATATAAAAAAAATATAGTTGCATGGGTTTGAACCCATGACCTCTAGAATATCACCAACACACCAAACCAACTGGGCTATTGCCCGTTTTCTGTTTTGTATTATAAACTAAATTCAATTAAGCTGTAAAAACCGTGTTTCTCCTTCTTCTTTAGATCGACTAGACTAACAGAACCCAGAATCAACTTATCACCACTTACCAATTAAATTTAGGTGTTTAAATAGGTTTATAAATAACCCTGATAAAATTAGTTAAATCAAATAAAAAAATATAAAAAAAAAGAAGGTTACCGTCGCTGCTATTGTAAAAAAAATGATTTCCATTTTGTGAAAGTTTTAGACAATTGTTATAACATGAATTAAGTTTAAAATCATTCCTATAATCTATTTCAATACTCAATTTCACTTGAATCTTAACATAAAATTCGAATTTAATTGAAGAACATTGTTTGACTTTTTGAGTCCCAAACTTTGACTCAAAAATTCTTGATGATTATAAAGAATTGAAATCTGTAAATTTGCAGATAGTTTTAGTAAAGGAAAACTAACAAGATTGCATTTTTACAATTTGGAAAATCGTTTGAAATCGAAATATGATAAGAAAATGTAAGAACAGAGGTAAAGAGCAAAAAAAAAAATACTGATTAAATTCGTTAAATAGAAATAGATACTTACAACTATAATTGATATAAATGATGGAGAAAGCATCGACTATATTATCAAATAAAAAAAATGATTCATATATAATTGAGTGTGTGTCGACATGTTTAATTACAGATAAAGGGAAAGAAAATAAAGACTAAAGTGGACAAGGATTGGTAACAAATATTTGGAAGTTACTTGTGATTAAATTTGATTTGTGATCCTATTCAGCAACAAAACAGAGATGTAATACAGTTTTGATAGCAACTAGTAACCACTTTGTACTATCTTATTGATTTTATTTATTTTCTTTTTTATATATATATTTAATATTAATAATTAATAATTATATAAATAATGATAATAATTATATTAATAATGATAATAAATAATAATGATACTACTAATAATAAAAATAATAATGATATTATTAAAATGTATTATTTTAAAATAACAATAATAATGATAATAATAATTTATAATAGTAATACAAATAATATTGATATAATAAATTATACTTATCAAACCTCATATCTATGTACTATGTATTAAATTAATAATTTAATAATATTAATAATATTGATATCAATATTAATGATGAAAGTAATATTCATTAATATAATAACTATCTTGTATTTTATATATATTAATATTACATATTATTCATATAATATTTTCGAATATTTAATACAATTTACATAGTATAATAATTGTGTACAAATATCATATATATATATATATATATATATATATATATATATATATATATATATATATATATATATATATATATATATATATATATATATATATATGTATATATATGTATGTATATATATATATATATGTATATATATATATATATATACATAGATTCATTCTAAATAATAGTTTAATTATTTTGTATCATACATTACGTATTTGATTCTAGTGTTTCAATTATATTTTATAAATCTCAGATTGTTATATATACTTATATTTACATAATATATATATATATATATATATATATATATATATATATATATATATATATATATTCACATTTTTTATATACAAACAATTATTCATGAATCGTCGGGAAATAGTCAAAGTCAACTGCATTTATGAATAATAGTTCCAACATTTTGAGACTCGGTTTAATAGACTTTGCTTATCGTATCGAAGTCATATAAAGATTTAGTTTAAATTTGGTCGGAAATTCTCGGGTCATCACAGTAATCGACTTTAACAAAATGCATATATAATATCCCCCGCATACCGACATTTCGCACGGTCATGCAAAGACATACAATCAGGCCACTCTTTTAAATATAATGGTTATGTACACCTCACAAACAGATCATATCTTTTAAAGCTGGCGGTTGTATACCTATTTCGAAGTACCAAAGCAGTTCAAATTCTCTGACTGGGCTCGTTAGTGCCCATAGATCTATCTTTAGGATTCACGTCAATTAGGAGCTCGGTTTCCTAATTCTTAGATTACCAGACTATAAAGGGGTGATATCCAGTGTACTCATAACTCATTCGTAGAATGTTTTTAAGTACTTGTGTCTATTTCGTCAAACATTTATAAAAGCATTTCATGTATTCGTAGTTCAAAAATATATTTCAAAAGCATTTAATAAAGCAGTTGTAAAAACAGCGCATGTATTCTCAGTCCCAAAAATGTAAAGAGTAAAAGGGATCAAATAAAACTCACCATACGATATTTTGTAGTAAAAATATGCATACAACGGAACTGAACAATGCAAGGTTGGCCTCGGATTCACGAACCTGTATCATTTATATATATTAACACATATAATTGGAATCGAATGAATCTATATATTATTAGTGATATACTTGTTATTTTAATAAATTACGTGTTTTATTAATAACTTAATTAAATGTATTTATTTTATATACTTTAAATAAATAAAAATGTTAATATAGTTTAGTTAAGTATAGTTCTATATGACTAATTTTTATTGTAGTAATGATAATAATATTAGTAGTAATATTGATAATAATAATAATAATAATAATAATATGTTTTTTTTATAAAAATGATAAAGATACTAGTAGTAATAATAATAATAATAATAATAATAATAATAATAATAATAATAATAATAATAATAATAATAATAATAATAATAATAATATAGTAATAATAACAACAATTAATAATAATGGTAATAGTAATACTACCTCAAAGGAGTAGTCCTTAAAAAAATGCCCAAGTCCGGGTTTGAACCCGCGACGTCCCGCTAGCCCGATACACTCCTTAACCATTAATCTGTTTGTGATTTCCTGAAATAATTCCTAACTAAAACTATATAATCTGACAATTTCGTTTCCTTTCTTCTTCATCAATAACAATCTATTTAATCTCTTTATCATCACCATCTTAACATCAATATCGTAATTGCACCATTATCTACATACGTTTATTATTATCAACATAAAATCATGGTTTTATTATGATCATTATCTTTATTATCATGCCATCATTTTTTTTGTGTGATCATCATGAACACAATCATACATCTCCATTATTATCATAATTATCTCCATCATTCTTACTTAATTTATCATCGATCATCTCTTTCGTGATCATAATCATCATCATTCATCATAACATCATACATCATTCCTATCTTCTATCAATCATCACCATTCTTCATCGTTACATAATCATTATCGTTTTAACTCGTCATCATAACAGTCCTTCACCACAATCATACATCATCCTCATCGAATCATCATAAAAATCATCACATAAAGTCATAATCACAAACATCATTCATCTTATCCAACGGGTTCAATTGTTGGCACCTGATATCAAGGAGATCATTGTCAGACTCCGTCCAAAATCTTCCTGAACGAATACAATAACATCTGGTACCATCGCGAAGAACTGACTTCTATATGCCATAAACGACTCCATGTAAGTGAGCAAATGCACAGCGGAAGGTTTCTTTCATACATGAGAATAAACATGCTTTAAAGTGTCAACCAAAAGGTTGGTGAGTTCATAGGTTTATCATAAACAAAAAAATTCATCATTTTGATAGACCAAAAGATTTCATTTCCAATTCTCATAATATATACGTCCCATGCATAGAGACAAAATAATCATTCATATGGATTGAACACCTGGTAACCGACATTCACAATATGCATATAAGAATATCCCCATCATTCCGGGATCCTCCTTCGGACATGATATAAATTTCAAAGTACTAAAGCATCCGTTACTTTGGATGGGGCTTGTTGGGCCCGATAGATCTATCTTTAGGATTCGCGTCAATTAGGGTGTCTGTTCCCTAATTCTTAGATTACCAGACTTAATAAAAAGGGGCATATTCGATTTCGATAATTCAACCATATAATGTAGTTTCACGTACTTGTGTCTATTTTGTAAATCATTTATAAAACCTGCATGTATTCTCAGCCCAAAAATATAAAGGGTAAAAAGGCAAATGAAACTCACGCATATAAATATTGTAAAACAGTTAATAAAGCATTTGCATGTATTCTCAGCCCAAAAATGTAATGAGTAAAAAGAGAGCAAATGAAACTCACGCATATAATTATTGTAAAACATTTAATAAAACATTTGCATGTATTCTCAGCCCCAAAAATGTAAAGAGTAAAAAGGGATTAAATGAAACTCACGCATATAATTATTGTAAAACATTTAATAAAACATTTGCATGTATTCTCAGCCCAAAAAATGTAAAGAGTAAAAAGGGATTAAATGAAACTCACGCATATAAATATTGTAAAATAGTTAATAAAGCATTTGCATGTATTCTCATCCCAAAAATGTAATGAGTAAAAAAAGAGCAAATGAAACTCACGCATATAATTATTGTAAAACATTTAATAAAACATTTGCATGTATTCTCAGCCCCAAAAATGTAAAGAGTAAAAAGGGATTAAATGAAACTCACGCATATAAATATTGTAAAACATTTAATAAAGCATTTGCATGTATTCTCAGCCCAAAATGTATATAAAAAGGGAATAATGAAAACTCACCATACTGTATTTTGTAGTAAAATACATATGACGTCATTTAACAAGTGTAGGGTTGATCTCGGATTCACGAACCTATATCATTTATATATATTAACACATATATTTGTAATCGAACAAATTTATTATATCTTAAATTATATATTATATATATTTAATTTTATATGTATCTTTAAAAAAATGACTAATATTTATATAGTTATATTAATATTTATATATGATTAATATTATATTAAAAATACATCATTTGTTATATATAAATGTTTATATATACAAAAAATATGTTTATTATAAGTATAATTTTATATGCATAATATTTATTTGTTGTAAAAAATAATAATAATGATAATAATTTTTAATAATAATAATTCTTATGTTCATAATAATAATAGTAATAATAATAATAATAAAAGTTCTACCTCAAAGAAGAAGTAGCCCTTAAAAAAATGCCCAAGTCCGGGTTTGAACCCGCGACGTCCCGTTAACCCAATAATATCCTTAACCATCGATCTGCTTATTGTTTTGCTGCTATTATTATTACCTTAATATATTTAACCCGTCTAACAGTCTTTTTAATAAAAACCCATTTAACATCATCCGTCATCTACCATCTTCATCATCTTGAATCGATATCTTATACATATACTCATCAATATCGTTCGTTTTCCACTTTTGTCACCATCATCATCATTAACTTATCTATCATCATCATCATATTCAAATCATCCTAATATCTATCATGGTTATCATAAACGAACATCATCATCATTCTTTCATAACTATGATCATAATCATGATCATCATTATTAACTTGTTATTACCAATCAACATGATATCATGATCTTCACTAATATTATCATGGTTAAAGTATCATTACCAACTCGTAACCCTAATCAACATCCTAATCTTATCATAATCATGATCATCTCATAATCATAATCTCACTCATCATCCTTACATAATCATGTATCAACTTCATCATCTTAACATCCCCTTTATCACTTTATGTATATAAATGATTCAACCAAATTCTCGGATCATCCTTATTCGAATCAATACTATCCCGTAACCATCGTCATCAATTACTAAACGTTACCCATCATTATTATAAGCGTAATATTATATTTATCTATCATATATTCATATTTGTTCCACACCTCACTAGCTCGACCCCCTTTGTGGTTTTATCTCCCTCACGGCCCAACCATCAAGACAAAGCTTTCGGCCCAAAAATCAAACTTGTGGCCCAATCAGAATGCTGTAACAAAACCCGATTTCCATTTCTTTTTTATATTTTCAACTTTGCAACATAAACTAGTGGACTCTTTATATCAAGTGGGGTTATCTTACATTGTTATAGTCGGCCAGAAATAAAAAGAAAAAAAAAGTAACACGCAAATCAAACTTTATCATAATTATTTAATATATCATGCCTCCTCAATTCTGTGATAAAAAAATAAACGTGTGACAGTGGTGGTTTTAGTTTTTACGGCCAAAATAGTGAACAGGCTGTATTGCAGCTGCAATAGCTGTGAATGAACTCGAAAAAGGCACAAAAAATAGGCTGTAATGAGGACTCGATTGTAACAGAAAAAAAAATAAATGATTGTAGCAAAATGGGTGATGGTTATGGGTTTGCTCGAATGGAAAAGGTGGTGTTTGAGTGGCTTTCAAACAGCAACAAAATAGTAGCAGTTGTGGTGTTGGTGGTTTGGTTGTTTGTAGCAAACGAAAGAAAAAAAATCAAACGGGTGGCTTAGGTGGTGATCATGGAATGCATACCTTGTATATGTATATACATATAAAGAATGAGATGGTGTCTCGGTTCAAAACAAAAAGTATGCAGTAGCTACATATGGGTCGAATAATTTGGTTTTTGGGTTTAATATGAACTGGACCAGATTTGTTGCACGTTTCAATGGGGTGTTCATGGTTTTGTTTTCGGGTAGATATAATGAAACACAAGTAGTTTAAAGGGTGCTTGATGATGAAATTATTCGGGCGTGTATGTATATTAATCAGTAGTTGATGGTTGATTTTGAGTAGTAACCAACATGTAGGAGGTTTATGGGTTTCGACTATAGTAGATAAAAGCCATAGGTGGTTGTAGTTGTGAGAGTGGTGGCTAGTTGTTCTTGATGAGTATGGCCGATTGTGGGTTATCAATGGAGGAGAGAATGGTTCTGGGTTTTTGTATATGGGATTTTTGATGTAAGAGTATGAAGATAGAGTGATATATATTTTGAAGAAAGAAGATATAACTTTCATGTAACTGTGTTTGTTCTCCAATCATCAATCATCTATAGTGAATTAATATAGAAATGTGGTGTGTGTATGAGGTTTAGTAATAAGCCAATGAACACAATTCAATCACGGCAATTTAGAATAGTAATATATAGTAATATTAATAATATAATAATAAATATAAATAATATATGATTCATAAACGTGCACTACGAACAGTTAAATTCAAAGTTTTGTTTTTAATCTACCGACAGTTTTATTAGGATATTATTTCGTACTCCGTTGATAAATTAGTGATGATTAAAAGTCTTTAAAAAATTCTTAAAGTTTTACAATAATTTTATTTATTTATTTTAGTCATTATGGTATAAAATTCGATCATAAATTATTAAATAAAAATTACATCAACTGTCCCTCTCATTTATGAGTGAAATATAAAAAGTGTTAAAACTTAACAAATAATTCCTAAATACCTTTTTAATAACCCTAAAATTTATAAAACTCATCTTCGTATCACCGTTTATTTTAAAGTTACATAAGTTTGAATTTAATTTGCTTAATATCAATCGAAACATCAAACGAGTATTACAATCATTTAATATTTATTTTTAATATACATTATTTATATATAAAGCCATATTTTAAATAATAATTATAATAATATCCTATTTTTATTTTATTAATTTTTAATAATAACAACATATAATACTTCAAATTATATTTCAAATTATTATTTATATATACATATACACATATCTATTTACAAATAGTTGTTCGTGAATTGTCGAGAACGGTCGATGGTCAATTGAACAATTCAAAATTTTGAGACTTAACAATTCAAAATTTTGAGACTCAACCTAACAGACTTTGCTTATCATGTCGAAATCATATAAATATTAAGTTTAATTTTGATCGGAAATTTTCGAGTCGTCACAGTACCTACCCGTTAAAGAAATTTCGTCCCGAAATTTGGTTGAGGGGGTCATGGCTAACAATAAAAATGTTTTCATGATGAATGTGAGTTGATAAATAAAGTTTTATCATTATTAACTAATATAGATAAAACGATTCGATTATGTGGAGCGTACGAGTGAAGCTGTCAGAACAGATTGAGATAGAGATTTAACTTTTGACGTAGTCACGGTGGATTTCCGAAATTCAAGGGATTTAAAGAAATCTTTGAAATCTGAATAAAATCAGATTCTTTGGGATTTAAAGAAATTAGGATCTCTATAATTAAATGCGGTAATCTGCCTCAATTACCCTGTATGATATTTCCATTATAAATTAAACTCTTCTGTTCCATTAGTCTCGCCATTCCTATACTTTCTTTCTTAGTTCGTATATCCAAAAGATTGTGAAAATGCTTAATTCTGTTCTAATCCTTGATATTTTTCTAATTATCACTTCTGTCATTCTTCTTTTCAATCTTTCACCAGAAAAATCTGTTTACTTCTACTATTACCTTGGGGTTATAATGTTTTTCATTCTCCCGTATCTTTATATCGCTATACGCATTTATATACACAGTTTGTAATTTCGGTGTTGTTGTTGGGCTTTATATTTTTTCTTATATTTAGAAGTTCCATGCTTTTGTTTTTCTCTTCCCGACTTCAGGTAAAGCAAGTAATGGTCCAGAGTTCGTAAGTATGGAGTTTCGAATGATTATAATGTTCTAAGCAGGAAAGAACGTGATAGCACGATTTGATTTTCAAATTTATCAACATCACGGAAGATAGAACCATCAAGAATACATTTTCTTAATATGTACAGAAGTTAAGTAGAATGAAAGAGTTATGTAACATGGCACATGATAATGGTATGATCTACTGTGAATCATCATCACGTTTCATTAGAAACTCAGCATGACTTACTGTAATATAATCACATTGGCCGGGCGTCATTATATTATACTAACACATGCTTCAATTCCCAACACTTCTCCACAATTCATTCATAATTTATACTTAGATTTTTCAGAAGTTTCTAATATAATGGAATACAGAAAACACGAAGAGGTAGATAATTTCGAACAAGAATATTTATGAAAATATCATCAGAAATATTGAAGATATTTATGATGATATTTTGGAATTTCTAAGTTCGAAGGTTGATGAAGAAAAAATTTTTCGCAAGATTTTAACATGACTTCGGAGCAAGATATTCTCTAAAGATTTCATTGGATCCAGAATTACCTGGATTCTTTGAATATAGGGTTTGGTCCTTGTATTTGTCCTTGGTCTCCTTCATGGTTAGCTCAATTCGTTTTTCAGTACCAAATTTTCCATCGAGCGTTCCTAACACTCCATTCTTTATCATCAAACTTTTGGCCATTTAGACCATCTACAATTTTGTTGTTTCCTCTGCATTTAATGCTACTATATCTTGAAATGTCCCGTTCTTATTGATTAAAAACGTTCCATATTAATTGATTTCGTTGCGAGGTTTTGACCTCTATATGAGACGTTTTTCAAAGACTGCATTCATTTTTAAAACAAACCATAACCTTTATTTCATAAATAAAGGTTTAAAAAGCTTTACGTAGATTATCAAATAATGATAATCTAAAATATCCTGTTTACACACGACCATTACATAATGGTTTACAATACAAATATGTTACATCGAAATCAGTTTCTTGAATGCAGTTTTTACACAATATCATACAAACATGGACTCCAAATCTTGTCCTTATTTTAGTATGCAACAGCGGAAGCTCTTAATATTCACCTGAGAATAAACATGCTTTAAACGTCAACAAAAATGTTGGTGCGTTATAGGTTTAACCTATATATATCAAATCGTAACAATAGACCACAAGATTTCATATTTCAATACACATCCCATACATAGAGATAAAAATCATTCATATGGTGAACACCTGGTAACCGACATTAACAAGATGCATATATAAGAATATCCCCATCATTCCGGGACACCCTTCGGATATGATATAAATTTCGAAGTACTAAAGCATCCGGTACTTTGGATGGGGTTTGTTAGGCCCAATAGATCTATCTTTAGGATTCGCGTCAATTAGGGTGTCTGTTCCCTAATTCTTAGATTACCAGACTTAATAAAAAGGGGCATATTCGATTTCGATAATTCAACCATAGAATGTAGTTTCACGTACTTGTGTCTATTTTGTAAATCATTTATAAAACCTGCATGTATTCTCATCCCAAAAATATTAGATTTTAAAAGTGGGACTATAACTCACTTTCACAGATTTTTACTTCGTCGGGAAGTAAGACTTGGCCACTGGTTGATTCACGAACCTATAACAATATATACATATATATCAAAGTATGTTCAAAATATATTTACAACACTTTTAATATATTTTGATGTTTTAAGTTTATTAAGTCAGCTGTCCTCGTTAGTAACCTACAACTAGTTGTCCACAGTTAGATGTACAGAAATAAATCGATAAATATTATCTTGAATCAATCCACGACCCAGTGTATACGTATCTCAGTATTGATCACAACTCAAACTATATATATTTTGGAATCAACCTCAACCCTGTATAGCTAACTCCAACATTCACATATAGAGTGTCTATGGTTGTTCCGAAATATATATAGATGTGTCGACATGATAGGTCGAAACATTGTATACGTGTCTATGGTATCTCAAGATTACATAATATACAATACAAGTTGATTAAGTTATGGTTGGAATAGATTTGTTACCAATTTTCACGTAGCTAAAATGAGAAAAATTATCCAATCTTGTTTTACCCATAACTTCTTCATTTTAAATCCGTTTTGAGTGAATCAAATTGCTATGGTTTCATATTGAACTCTATTTTATGAATCTAAACAGAAAAGTATAGGTTTATAGTCAGAAAAATAAGTTACAAGTCGTTTTTGTAAAGGTAGTCATTTCAGTCGAAAGAACGACGTCTAGATGACCATTTTAGAAAACATACTTCCACTTTGAGTTTAATCATAATTTTTGGATATAGTTTCATGTTCATAATAAAAATCATTTTCTCAGAATAACAACTTTAAAATCAAAGTTTATCATAGTTTTTAATTAACTAACCCAAAACAGCCCGCGGTGTTACTACGACGGCGTAAATCCGGTTTTACGGTGTTTTTCGTGTTTCCAGGTTTTAAATCATTAAGTTAGCATATCATATAGATATAGAACATGTGTTTAGTTGATTTTAAAAGTCAAGTTAGAAGGATTAACTTTTGTTTGCGAACAAGTTTAGAATTAACTAAACTATGTTCTAGTGATTACAAGTTTTAACCTTCGAATAAGATAGCTTTATATGTATGAATCGAATGATGTTATGAACATCATTACTACCTTAAGTTCCTTGGATAAACCTACTGGAAAAGAGAAAAATGGATCTAGCTTCAATGGATCCTTGGATGGCTCGAAGTTCTTGAAGCAGAATCATGACACGAAAACAAGTTCAAGTAAGATCATCACTTGAAATAAGATTGTTATAGTTATAGAAATTGAACCAAAGTTTGAATATGATTATTACCTTGTATTAGAATGATAACCTACTGTAAGAAACAAAGATTTCTTGAGGTTGGATGATCACCTTACAAGATTGGAAGTGAGCTAGCAAACTTGAAAGTATTCTTGATTTTATGAAACTAGAACTTTTGGAATTTATGAAGAACACTTAGAACTTGAAGATAGAACTTGAGAGAGATCAATTAGATGAAGAAAATTGAAGAATGAAAGTGTTTGTAGGTGTTTTTGGTCGTTGGTGTATGGATTAGATATAAAGGATATGTAATTTTGTTTTCATGTAAATAAGTCATGAATGATTACTCATATTTTTGTAATTTTATGAGATATTTCATGCTAGTTTCCAAATGATGGTTCCCACATGTGTTAGGTGACTCACATGGGCTGCTAATAGCTGATCATTGGAGTGTATATACCAATAGTACATACATCTAAAAGCTGTGTATTGTACGAGTACGAATACGGGTGCATACGAGTAGAATTGTTGATGAAACTGAACGAGGATGTAATTGTAAGCATTTTTGTTAAGTAGAAGTATTTTGATAAGTGTATTGAAGTCTTTCAAAAGTGTATAAATACATATTAAAACACTACATGTATATACATTTTAACTGAGTCGTTAAGTTATTGTTAGTCGTTACATGTAAGTGTTGTTTTGAAACCTTTAGGTTAACGATCTTGTTAAATGTTGTTAACCCAATGTTTATAATATCAAATGAGATTTTAAATTATTATATTATCATGATATTATCGTGTATGAATATCTCTTAATATGATATATATACATTAAATGTCTTTACAACGATAATCGTTACATATATGTCTCGTTTAAAAATCATTAAGTTAGTAGTCTTGTTTTTACATATGTAGTTCATTGTTAATATACTTAATGATATGTTTACTTATCATAGTATCATGTTAACTATATATATATCCATATATTTGTCATCATATAGTTTTTACAAGTTTTAACGTTCGTGAATCATCGGTCAACTTGGGTGGTCAATTGTCTATTTGAAACATATTTCAATTAATCAAGTCTTAACAAGTTTGATTGCTTAACATGTTGGAAACATTTAATCATGTAAATATCAATCTCAATTAATATATATAAACATGGAAAAGTTCGGGTCACTACAGTACCTACCCGTTAAATAAATTTCGTCCCGAAATTTTAAGCTGTTGAAGGTGTTGACGAATCTTCTGGAAATAGATACGGGTATTTCTTCTTCATCTGATCTTTACGCTCCCAGGTGAACTCGGGTCCTCTACGAGCATTCCATCGAACCTTAACAATTGGTATCTTGTTTTGCTTAAGTCTTTTAACCTCACGATCCATTATTTCGACGGGTACTTCGATGAATTGAAGTTTTTGTTGATTTGGATTTCATCTAACGGAATAGTGAGGTCTTCTTTAGCAAAACATTTCTTTAAATTCGAGACTTGGAAAGTGTTATGTACAACCGCGAGTTGTTGAGGTAACTCTAGTCGGTAAGCTACTGGTCCGACACGATCAATAATCTTGAATGGTCCAATATACCTTGGATTTAATTTCCCTCGTTTACCAAATCGAACAACGCCTTTCCAAGGTGCAACTTTAAGCATGACCATCTCTCCAATTTCAAATTCTATATCTTTTCTTTTAATGTCAGCGTAGCTCTTTTGTCGACTTTGGGCGGTTTTCAACCGTTGTTGAATTTGGATGATCTTCTCGGTAGTTTCTTGTATAATCTCCGGACCTGTAATCTGTCTATCCCCTACTTCACTCCAACAAATCGGAGACCTGCACTTTCTACAATAAAGTGCTTCAAACGGCGCCATCTCAATGCTTGAATGGTAGCTGTTGTTGTAGGAAAATTCTGCTAACGGTAGATGTCGATCCCAACTGTTTCCGAAATCAATAACACATGCTCGTAGCATGTCTTCAAGCGTTTTTATCGTCCTTTCGCTCTGCCCATCAGTTTGTGGATGATAGGCAGTACTCATGTCTAGACGAGTTCCTAATGCTTGCTGTAATGTCTGCCAGAATCTTGAAATAAATCTGCCATCCCTATAAGAGATAATAGAGATTGGTATTCCATGTCTGGAGATGACTTCCTTCAAATACAGTCGTGCTAACTTCTCCATCTTGTCATCTTCTCTTATTGGCAAGAAGTGTGCTGATTTGGTGAGACGATCAACTATTACCCAAATAGTATCAAAACCACTTGCAGTCCTTGGCAATTTAGTGATGAAATCCATGGTAATGTTTTCCCATTTCCATTCCGGGATTTCGGGTTGTTGAAGTAGACCTGATGGTTTCTGATGCTCAGCTTGGACCTTAGAACACGTCAAACATTCTCCTACGTATTTAGCAACATCGGCTTTCATACCCGGCCACCAAAAATGTTTCTTGAGATCCTTGTACATCTTCCCCGTTCCAGGATGTATTGAGTATCTGGTTTTATGAGCTTCTCTAAGTACCATTTCTCTCATATCTCCAAATTTTGGTACTCAAATCCTTTCAGCTCTATACCGGGTTCCGTCTTCCCGAATATTAAGATGCTTCTCCGATCCTTTGGGTATTTCATCCTTTAAATTTCCCTCTTTTAAAACTCCTTGTTGCGCCTCCTTTATTTGAGTAGTAAGGTTATTATGAATCATTATATTCATAGATTTTACTCGAATGGGTTCTCTGTCCTTCCTGCTCAAGGCATCGGCTACCACATTTGCCTTCCCCGGGTGGTAACGAATCTCAAAGCGTAATCATTCAATAATTCAATCCACCTACGCTGCCTCATATTCAGTTGTTTCTGATTAAATATGTGTTGAAGACTTTTGTGGTCGGTATATATAATACTTTTGACCCCATATAAGTAGTGCCTCCAAGTCTTTAATGCAAAAACAACCGCGCCTAATTCCAAATCATGCGTCGTATAATTTTGTTCGTGAATCTTCAATTGTCTAGACGCATAAGCAATCACCTTCGTTCGTTGCATTAATACACAACCGAGACCTTGCTTTGATGCGTCACAATAAATCACAAAATCATCATTCCCTTCAGGCAATGACAATATAGGTGCCGTAGTTAGCTTTTTCTTCAATAACTGAAACGCTTTCTCTTGTTCATCATTCCATTCAAATTTCTTCCCTTTATGCGTTAATGCAGTCAAGGGTTTTGCTATTCTGGAAAAGTCTTGGATGAACCTTCTGTAGTAACCAGCTAGTCCTAAAAACTGGCGTATGTGTTTCGGAGTTTTTGGGGTTTCCCACTTTTCAACAGTTTCTATCTTTGCCGGATCCACCTTAATACCTTCTTTGTTCACTATGTGACCGAGGAATTGAACTTCTTCCAACCAAAATGCACACTTTGAAAACTTAGCGTACAATTCTTCCTTCCTTAATACTTCTAACACCTTTCTCAAATGTTCACCGTGTTCTTGGTCATTCTTTGAGTAAATAAGTATGTCATCAATGAAAACAATGACAAACTTGTCAAGGTATGGTCCACACACTCGGTTCATAAGGTCCATGAACACAGCTGGTGCATTAGTTAAACCAAACGGCATGACCATAAACTCGTAATGACCGTAACGTGTTCTGAAAGCAGTCTTTGGAATATCATCTTCTTTCACCCGCATTTGATGATACCCGGAACGTAAGTCAATCTTTGAATAAACAGACGAGCCTTGTAGTTGATCAAATAAGTCATCGATTCTCGGTAGTGGGTAGCGGTTCTTGATGGTAAGTTTGTTCAACTCTCAGTAGTCGATACACAACCTGAATGTACCATCTTTCTTTTTGACAAACAAAACAGGAGCTCCCCACGGTGATGTGCTTGGTCGAATGAAACCACGCTCTAAAAGTTCTTGTAATTGGCTTTGTAGTTCTTTCATCTCGCTGGGTGCGAGTCTGTAAGGAGCACGAGCTATTGGTGCAGCTCCTGGTACAAGATCTATTTGAAATTCAACGGATCGATGTGGGGGTAATCCCGGTAATTCTTTCGGAAATACATCAGGAAATTCTTTTGCGACGGGAACATCATTGATGCTCTTTTCTTCAGTTTGTACTTTCTCGACGTGTGCTAGAACAGCATAGCAACCTTTTCTTATTAGTTTTTGTGCCTTCAAATTACTAATAAGATGTAGCTTCGTGTTGCCCTTTTCTCCGTACACCATTAAGGGTTTTCCTTTTTCTCGTATAATGCGAATTGCATTTTTGTAACAAACGATCTCCGCTTTCACTTCTTTCAACCAGTCCATACCGATTATCACATCAAAACTCCCTAACTCTACTGGTATCAAATCAATCTTAAATGTTTCGCTAACCAGTTTAATTTCTCGATTCCGACAAATATTATCTGCTGAAATTAATTTACCATTTGCTAATTCGAGTAAAAATTTACTATCCAAAGGCGTCAATGGACAACTTAATTTAGCACAAAAATCTCTACTCATATAGCTTCTATCCGCACCCGAATCAAATAAAACGTAAGCAGATTTATTGTCAATAAGAAACGTACCCGTAACAAGCTCCGGGTCTTCCTGTGCCTCTGCCGCATTAATATTGAAAACTCTTCCACGGCCTTGTCCATTCGTGTTCTCCTGGTTCGGGCAATTTCTAATAATGTGGCCCGATTTTCCACATTTATAACAAACTACATTGGCATAACTTGCTCCGACACTACTTGCTCCGCCATTACTCGTTCCGACACCATTTGTTCCTTTCGTTCTATTAACCCCTGGTCCGTAGACCTCACACTTCGCCGTGCTATGACCATTTCTTTTACACTTGTTGCAAAATTTGGTGCAGAACCCCGAGTGATTCTTTTCACACCTTTGGCATAGCTGCTTCTGATTGTTGTTGTTGTTGCGGTTATTATTATTGTTGGGATGATTGTTGTAGTTGCTGTTGTTGTTGTTGTTGTTGTTGTTGTTGGGCCGTTTGTTGTAGTTGCGATTGATGTTGCGATTGTTGGGATAATTGTTGCGATTATTGTTGTAATTGCTGTTGTTGTTGTATTGGTGATTCTTATCACCGTTTTCCTCCCACTTTCTTTTGACTTGCTTCACATTGGTCTCTTCAGCAGTCTGTTCTTTAATTCTTTCTTCAATCTGGTTCACTAGTTTGTGAGCCATTCTACATGCCTGTTGTATGGAGGCGGGCTCGTGTGAACTTATATCTTCTTTGATTCTTTCCGGTAATCCTTTCACAAACGCGTCGATCTTCTCTTCCTCATCTTCGAACGCTCCCGGACACAATAGGCACAATTCTGTGAATCGTCTTTCGTACGTGGTAATATCAAATCCTTGGGTTCGTAACCCTCTAAGTTCTGTCTTGAGCTTATTGACCTCGGTTCTAGGACGGTATTTCTCGTTCATCAAGTGCTTGAATGCTGACCACATTAGTGCGTACGCATCGTCTTGTCCCACTTGCTCTCGATAGGTATTCCACCATGTTAACGCAGAACCTGTGAAGGTATGCGTAGCGTACTTTACTTTGTCCTCTTCAGTACACTTACTTATGGCAAACACCGATTCGACCTTCTCGGTCCACCGTTTCAATCCGATCGGTCCTTCGGTTCCATCAAATTCCAAAGGTTTGCAGGCAGTGAATTCTTTGTAGGTGCATCCTACACGATTTCCTGTACTGCTAGATCCAAGGTTATTGTTGGTATGTAGCGCAGCCTGTACTGCGGCTATATTTGAAGCTAGAAAAGTACGGAATTCCTCTTCATTCATATTCACGGTGTGTCGAGTAGTCGGTGCCATTTCCTTCAAAATAGTTAAATGGAACAAGTTAATCATACAGAATATTAAGAGTAGTTAATAGTATTTCGTAGCATAATATGAACTCATTTATAAAAGCTTTTTCTTCATATTAGCGTTTTATAAGTTTAAATTCGGGTAGTACCTACCCGTTAAGTTTATACTTAGTAGCTAATATACAATTCAACTACTACAATTCTATATGAAAAACTGATTATAATAATATTTCGCGTTCAAACTTTTACACAATATTTTACAAACTTACAATACCGCTTATTTTACATATAGCATGAAATATAGCACACAATAAATTTGATACAAGATGGTTGTGAAGATAATTCTAGCTAGTACACAAGTCGTTCAGCAAAGACAATAAAGACACGTAATTCATACGTCCAGAAACAAGTCATGCATTCTGGTTTTACTAGGATTACTTCCCATCCTTGGTCTTGTGGAACATAACCGTTATGGCCGTTGATAAGACAGCGTGTTGTAACGTCGTCAAAGGGACGAGGGTTACGTAATGTCCAACAGTCCCGTAATAATCTAAAAACCTCATTTCTTACCCCAATTACCGACTCCGTCACTTGTGGAAACGTTTTGTTTAATAGTTGTAGCCCGATGTTCTTGTTCTCACTTTGGTGAGAAGCGAACATTACTAATCCGTAAGCATAACATGCTTCTTTATGTTGCATGTTAGCCGCTTTTTCTAAATCACGAAGTCCAATATTCGGATATATTGAGTCAAAATAATTTCTTAACCCGTTGCGTAAAATAGCATTTGGGTTCCCCGCAATATATGCGTCAAAGTAAACACATCGTAACTTATGGGTTTCCCAATGTGATATCCCCCATCTTTCAAACGAAAGTCTCTTATAAATCAAGACATTCTTGGAACGTTCTTTTAATGTCTTACAAACTGATCTCGCCTTAAATAGTTGTGCCGAGGAATTCTGGCCGACTCTAGACAAGATTTCATCAATCATGTCTCCGGGTAAGTCTCTTAAAATATTGGGTTGTCTATCCATTTTGTTTTTTTAAACTGTAAAATAGACAAGAGTTAGATTCATAAAAAAAATACTTATTAATACAAGCAATTTTTACATATATCATAAAGCATAAGAACACTATATTACATATATTACACCACACGAATACAACTATCTTATTCCGACTCGCTCGTTTCTTCTTCTTCGGTTTTGGTTCGTTTTGCCAAGTTTCTAGGGATATATGATGTTCCCCTAATACGAGCCGTCGTTGTCCACATTGGTTTAGAAAAACCTGGTGGTTTAGAGGTTCCCGGGTCATTGTTACAACTTAAGGACTTCGGGCGTTGACGATACATATAAAGTTCATCGGGGTTGGAATTAGATTTCTCTATTTTTATGCCCTTTCCCTTATTATTTTCTTTTGCCTTTTTAAATTCAGTTGGGGTAATTTCTATAACATTATCGGAATTCTCGTCGGAATCCGATTCATCGGAGAATTGGTAATCCTCCCAATATTTTAATCCCTTGGCGGAAACACCATTGACCATAATTAACCTTGGTCGGTTGGTTGAGGATTTTCTTTTACTTAACCGTTTTATTATTTCCCCCACCGGTTCTATTTCTTCATCCGGTTCCGATTCTTCTTCCGGTTCCGACTCTTCTTCCGGTTCCGACTCTTCTTCCGGTTCCTCTTCGGGAACTTGTGAATCAGTCCACGAATCATTCCAATTTACATTTGACTCTTCATTATTATTAGGTGAGTCAATGGGACTTGTTCTAGAGGTAGACATCTATCACATAATATCAAACGCGTTAAGAGATTAATATATCACATAATATTCACATGTTAAAAATATATAGTTTCCAACAAAATTTGTTAAGCAATCATTTTTCAAGTAAACACGGTCGAAGTCCAGACTCACTAATGCATCCTAACAAACTCGATAAGACACACTAATGCAAAATTCTGGTTCTCTAAGACCAACGCTCTGATACCAACTGAAATGTCCCGTACTTATTGATTAAAAACGTTCCATATTAATTGATTTCGTTGCGAGGTTTTGACCTCTATATGAGACGTTTTTCAAAGACTGCATTCATTTTTAAAACAAACCATAACCTTTATTTCATAAATAAAGGTTTAAAAAGCTTTACGTAGATTATCAAATAATGATAATCTAAAATATCCTGTTTACACACGACCATTACATAATGGTTTACAATACAAATATGTTACATCGAAATCAGTTTCTTGAATGCAGTTTTTACACAATATCATACAAACATGGACTCCAAATCTTGTCCTTATTTTAGTATGCAACAGCGGAAGCTCTTAATATTCACCTGAGAATAAACATGCTTTAAACGTCAACAAAAATGTTGGTGAGTTATAGGTTTAACCTATATATATCAAATCGTAACAATAGACCACAAGATTTCATATTTCAATACACATCCCATACATAGAGATAAAAATCATTCATATGGTGAACACCTGGTAACCGACATTAACAAGATGCATATATAAGAATATCCCCATCATTCCGGGACACCCTTCGGATATGATATAAATTTCGAAGTACTAAAGCATCCGGTACTTTGGATGGGTTTGTTAGGCCCAATAGATCTATCTTTAGGATTCGCGTCAATTAGGGTGTCTGTTCCCTAATTCTTAGATTACCAGACTTAATAAAAAGGGGCATATTCGATTTTGATAATTCAACCATAGAATGTAGTTTCACGTACTTGTGTCTATTTTGTAAATCATTTATAAAACCTGCATGTATTCTCATCCCAAAAATATTAGATTTTAAAAGTGGGACTATAACTCACTTTCACAGATTTTTACTTCGTCGGGAAGTAAGACTTGGCCACTGGTTGATTCACGAACCTATAACAATATATACATATATATCAAAGTATGTTCAAAATATATTTACAACACTTTTAATATATTTTGATGTTTTAAGTTTATTAAGTCAGCTGTCCTCGTTAGTAACCTACAACTAGTTGTCCACAGTTAGATGTACAGAAATAAATCGATAAATATTATCTTGAATCAATCCACGACCCAGTGTATACGTATCTCAGTATTGATCACAACTCAAACTATATATATTTTGGAATCAACCTCAACCCTGTATAGCTAACTCCAACATTCACATATAGAGTGTCTATGGTTGTTCCGAAATATATGTAGATGTGTCGACATGATAGGTCGAAACATTGTATACGTGTCTATGGTATCTCAAGATTACATAATATACAATACAAGTTGATTAAGTTATGGTTGGAATAGATTTGTTACCAATTTTCACGTAGCTAAAATGAGAAAAATTATCCAATCTTGTTTTACCCATAACTTCTTCATTTTAAATCTGTTTTGAGTGAATCAAATTGCTATGGTTTCATATTGAACTCTATTTTATGAATCTAAACAGAAAAGTATAGGTTTATAGTCGGAAAAATAAGTTACAAGTCGTTTTTGTAAAGGTAGTCATTTCAGTCGAAAGAACGACGTCTAGATGACCATTTTAGAAAACATACTTCCACTTTGAGTTTAATCATAATTTTTGGATATAGTTTCATGTTCATAATAAAAATCATTTTCTCAGAATAACAACTTTAAAATCAAAGTTTATCATAGTTTTTAATTAACTAACCCAAAACAGCCCGTGGTGTTACTACGACGGCGTAAATCCGGTTTTACGGTGTTTTTCGTGTTTCCAGGTTTTAAATCATTAAGTTAGCATATCATATAGATATAGAACATGTGTTTAGTTGATTTTAAAAGTCAAGTTAGAAGGATTAACTTTTGTTTGCGAACAAGTTTAGAATTAACTAAACTATGTTCTAGTGATTACAAGTTTAAACCTTCGAATAAGATAGCTTTATATGTATGAATCGAATGATGTTATGAACATCATTACTACCTTAAGTTCCTTGGATAAACCTACTGGAAAAGAGAAAAATGGATCTAGCTTCAATGGATCTTGGATGGCTCGAAGTTCTTGAAGCAGAATCATGACACGAAAACAAGTTCAAGTAAGATCATCACTTGAAATAAGATTGTTATAGTTATAGAAATTGAACCAAAGTTTGAATATGATTATTACCTTGTATTAGAATGATAACCTACTGTAAGAAACAAAGATTTCTTGAGGTTGGATGATCACCTTACAAGATTGGAAGTGAGCTAGCAAACTTGAAAGTATTCTTGATTTTATGAAACTAGAACTTTTGGAATTTATGAAGAACACTTAGAACTTGAAGATAGAACTTGAGAGAGATCAATTAGATGAAGAAAATTGAAGAATGAAAGTGTTTGTAGGTGTTTTTGGTCGTTGGTGTATGGATTAGATATAAAGGATATGTAATTTTGTTTTCATGTAAATAAGTCATGAATGATTACTCATATTTTTGTAATTTTATGAGATATTTCATGCTAGTTGCCAAATGATGGTTCCCACATGTGTTAGGTGACTCACATGGGCTGCTAAGAGCTAATCATTGGAGTGTATATACCAATAGTACATACATCTAAAAGCTGTGTATTGTACGAGTACGAATACGGGTGCATACGAGTAGAATTGTTGATGAAACTGAACGAGGATGTAATTGTAAGCATTTTTGTTAAGTAGAAGTATTTTGATAAGTGTATTGAAGTCTTTCAAAAGTGTATAAATACATATTAAAACACTACATGTATATACATTTTAACTGAGTCGTTAAGTTATCGTTAGTCGTTACATGTAAGTGTTATTTTGAAACCTTTAGGTTAACGATCTTGTTAAATGTTGTTAACCCAATGTTTATAATATCAAATGAGATTTTAAATTATTATAATATCATGATATTATCATGTATGAATATCTCTTAATATGATATATATACATTAAATGTCTTTACAACGATAATCGTTACATATATGTCTCGTTTAAAAATTATTAAGTTAGTAGTCTTGTTTTTACATATGTAGTTCATTGTTAATATACTTAATGATATGTTTACTTATCATAGTATCATGTTAACTATATATATATCCATATATATGTCATCATATAGTTTTTACAAGTTTTAACGTTCGTGAATCATCGGTCAACTTGGGTGGTCAATTGTCTATATGAAACATATTTCAATTAATCAAGTCTTAACAAGTTTGATTGCTTAACATGTTGGAAACATTTAATCATGTAAATATCAATCTCAATTAATATATATAAACATGGAAAAGTTCGGGTCACTGCATATCTGAATCGTCGGTTATCAATCCGAGGTGGTTTCAAGAGAATTGTGTTTTTAGAAGATTAAACGCTAATGGTAATATGGTGGAATATAAAAGGTTCTCTGGTAACAATAAATGAGCACGCATATATATCAAGGTTATAATAAGGTTGTTTCGGACGAAAAGTCGAAGTTGATTTACTGGAGCTGTGACAAAATTGGTTAATTTGGAGAGGGATTGTAAAGTGATTTTTCGGTAATAACAACGCCAGAGGAGCTAGCACTGATACGTGTTAAACCTTTACTCAGGTTCCAAGAGTTTTTCAGGTGCATAACTATATGCATAAATCTTTTCTTTCGTAGATGAAGTGCGGTTAGTTCATCCTCTCGATTGAGGTGTTTTCAAGAATCAGGAAAAGTTTGAACTCAGATTGGAATTGTCAAGATACAAACGAGATTTAAGATGAAATCAAGTGGCAAACTTGAAGAATTGTTTAGTTTCATATGTTATAATCAATATTTTAATTTATTTTAATTGTCCAATGTTTTCTTCATTATGCCACTTGTTGGATTCTGATAAGTCAAAAGCCAAATATGAAATCGAATAAAAATGGTTATTATGTGGTGAACGGATTCGTATATCTGTGGGTGTAAGTAGGATAATAAATGACTATTGAATAAGATTTGAAGAGTGTACATTAATCTAAATATTCCTCGGGTATTAACTACCCGTTAAAATATTTTTATCATTAACAGTTTGTACGAAAGAATTTTTAATCACAATCTTGATGAAAATATATATACATATATATTTTCTCCAGATGTAGTTATGCATTTAATGAGTCAATATAATATTAGACTCATTTGATTTTCGATTTAAGCTAGAATAAGTAATCTCTAAAACTATTAGGAACCACATATTCTTCGCAGAATATTAATGAAGTTATGGATCAATACTTCATCGTTAATTACTGTTGGTACTCCTTGGTATCTATGGTGCGTATGATGTTGATGTTCGTGGAACAGATTGTGAAATTGAGGCTTGGGATGCGAATGTTGTTGTTGGTGGTACTGTTGTTGGTGGTACTGTTGATGCCGGTAATGTTGCTGAAGCTGGTACATTTTGCACCATAATTTCCCAGGCTACAACTCGAGCGCGAAGTTCGTTGACTTCTTCTATTATTCCGGGATGATTATCGGTCGAAACGAGCGGATGAATAAGGTTTAGAATTTTAGATAGAATATAATCATAGCGAGATATTCGGAAAATGAGGGTGAAAATGGTGTTTCTAATAGGTTCACCGGTAAGTGTTTCAGGTTCTTCGCCAAAAGGTGAATTTGGTTGGTGGAAGGATCGCCTTCTTCTTGTCTCCAATGATTGAATAGACTACGAACCCATCCCTAATTCATCCAGAATTGGTGATGACTGATTGGTTGATCCATTCCGGTTACACTGCTTTCGGAGCTCGAGTGAAAATCCATATCGAAATAGCTGTCGAAATCCGAGGAACTTGAACTGGTTGCAGAATTCATCTTGCACGGTTAGATAAAGGATTTTCGATATGAAATAATTTTCGAATATCGGATGATATTCTAATTACATAGAATACTTAATACCTATATATGGTACAGAGTATCCCGTAGATTACGGAGAGAATTAAGGAAACATGTCAGACAAGGTCTAATGTGATGGGATATGAATTTGTCTGTACACCATCTATGCAATATTTGCAATAAGACGTGTCGAGACTGAAAATGATAGGTAGATATTTTTCGACAAGGAATGGTAAGTTAAACTTTTGACATGCAGACCAGGTTCAAATCCAGACTTAGTAATATATCCTAACAACTACTAGGTCGAAGTTCAGACTCAATAATGCATCCTAACAACTATCAGTTAGACACACTAATGCAAGTCCTGGTTCGCTAAGACCACCGCTCTGATACCACATGTCAGACCCCGTCCAAAATCTTCCTGAACGAATACAATAACATCTGGTACCATCGCGATGAACTGAATTCTATATGCCATAAACGACTCCATGTAAGTGAGCAAATGCACAGCGGAAGGTTTCTTTCATACCTGAGAATAAACATGCTTTAAAGTGTCAACCAAAAGGTTGGTGAGTTCATAAGTTTATCATAAACAAAAAAATTCATCATTTTGATAGACCACAAGATTTCATTTCCAATTCTCATAATATATAAATCCCATGCATAGAGACAAAATAATCACTCATATGGATTGAACACCTGGTAACCGACATTCACAATATGCATATAAGAATATCCCCATCATTCCGGGATCCTCCTTCGGACATGATATAAATTTCGAAGTACTAAAGCATCTGGTACTTTGGATGGGGCTTGTTGGGCCCGATAGATCTATCTTTAGGATTCGCGTCAATTAGGGTGTCTGTTCCCTAATTCTTAGATTACCAGACTTAATAAAAAGGGGCATATTCGATTTCGATAATTCAACCATATAATGTAGTTTCACGTACTTGTGTCTATTTTGTAAATCATTTATAAAATCTGCATGTATTCTCAGCCCAAAAATATAAAGGGTAAAAAGGCAAATGAAACTCACGCATATAAATATTGTAAAACAGTTAATAAAGCATTTGCATGTATTCTCAGCCCAAAAATGTAATGAGTAAAAAGAGAGCAAATGAAACTCACTCATATAATTATTGTAAAACATTTAATAAAACATTTGCATGTATTCTCAGCCCCAAAAATGTAAAGAGTAAAAAGGGATTAAATGAAACTCACGCATATAATTATTGTAAAACATTTAATAAAACATTTGCATGTATTCTCCGCCCCAAAAATGTAAAGAGTAAAAAGGGATTAAATGAAACTCATGCATATAAATATTGTAAAACAGTTAATAAAGCATTTGCATGTATTCTCAACCCAAAAATGAAATGAGTAAAAAGAGAGCAAATGAAGCTCACGCATATAATTATTGTAAAACATTTAATAAAACATTTGCATGTATTCTCAGCCCCAAAAATGTAAAGAGTAAAAAGGGATTAAATGAAACTCACGCATATAAATATTGTAAAACAGTTAATAAAGCATTTGCATGTATTCTCAGCCCAAAATGTATATAAAAAGGGAATAATGAAAACTCACCATACTGTATTTTGTAGTAAAATACATATGACGTCATTTAACAAGTGTAGGGTTGATCTCGGATTCACGAACCTATATCATTTATATATATTAACACATATATTTGTAATCGAACAAATTTATTATATCTTAAATTATATATTATATATATTTAATTTTATATGTATCTTTAAAAAAATGACTAATATTTATATAGTTATATTAATATTTATATATGATTAATATTATATTAAAAATACATCATTTGTTATATATAAATGTTTATATATAAAAAAAATATGTTTATTATAAGTATAATTTTATATGCATAATATTTATTTGTTGTAAAAAATAATAATAATGATAATAATTTTTAATAATAATAATTCTTATGTTCATAATAATAATAGTAATAATAATAATAAAAGTTCTACCTCAAAGAAGAAGTAGCCCTTAAAAAAATACCCAAGTCCGGGTTTGAACCCGCGACGTCCCGTTAACCCAATAATATCCTTAACCATCGATCTGCTTATTGTTTTACTGCTATTATTATTACCTTAATATATTTAACCCGTCTAACAGTCTTTTTAATAAAAACCCATTTAACATCACCCGTCATCTACCATCTTCATCATCTTGAATCGATATCTTATACATATACTCATCAATATCGTTCGTTTTCCACTTTTGTCATCATCATCATCATTAACTTATCTATCATCATCATCATCATATTCAAATCATCCTAATATCTATCATGGTTATCATAAACGAACATCATCATCATTCTTTCATAACTATGATCATAATCATGATCATCATTATTAACTTGTTATTACCAATCAACATGATATCATGATCTTCACTAATATTATCATGGTTAAAGTATCATTACCAACTCGTAACCCTAATCAACATCCTAATCTTATCATAATCATGATCATCTCATAATCATAATCTCACTCATCATCCTTACATAATCATGTATCAACTTCATCATCTTAACATCCCCTTTATCACTTTATGTATATAAATGATTCAACCAAATTCTCGGATCATCCTTATTCGAATCAATACTATCCCGTAACCATCATCATCAATTACTAAACATTACCCATCATTATTATAAGCGTAATATTATATTTATCTATCATATATTCATATTTGTTCCACACCTCACTAGCTCGACCCCCTTTGTGGTTTTATCTCCCTCACGGCCCAACCATCAAGACAAAGCTTTCGGCCCAAAAATAAAACTTGTGGCCCAATCAGAATGCTGTAACAAAACCCGATTTCCATTTCTTTATTATATTTTCAACTTTGCAACATAAACTAGTGGACTCTTTATATCAAGTGGGGTTATCTTACATTGTTATAGTCGGCCAGAAAAAAAAATAAAAAAAAAGTAACACGCAAATCAAACTTTATCATAATTATTTAATATATCATGCCTCCTCAATTCTGTGATAAAAAAATAAACGTGTGACAGTGGTGGTTTTGGTTTTTATTGCCAAAACAGTGAACAGGCTGTATTGCAGCTGCAATAGCTGTGAATGAACTCAAAAAAGGCACAAAAAATAGGCTGTAATGAGGACTCGATTGTAACAGAAAAAGAAATAAATGATTGTAGAAAAATGGGTGATGGTTATGGGTTTGCTCGAATGGAAAAGGTGGTGTTTGAGTGGCTTTCAAACAGCAACAAAACAGTAGCAGTTGTGGTGTTGGTGGTTTGGTTGTTTGTAGCAAATGAAAGAAAAAAAAAATCAAACGGGTGGCTTAGGTGGTGATCATGGAATGCATACCTTGTATATGTATATACATATAAAGAATGAGATGGTGTCTCGGTTCAACATAGAAAGTATGCAGTAGTTACATATGGGTCGAATAATTCGGTTTTTGGGTTTAATATGAACTGGACCAGATTTGTTGCACGTTTCAATGGGGTGTTCATGGTTTTTTTTTCGGGTAGATATAATGAAACACAAGTAGTTTAAAGGGTGCTTGATGATGAAATTATTCGGGCGTGTATGTATATTGATCAGTAGTTGATGGTTGATTTTGAGTAGTAACCAACATGTAGGAGGTTTATGGGTTTCGACTATAGTAGATAAAAGCCATAGGTGGTTGTAGTTGTGAGAGTGGTGGCTAGTTGTTCTTGATGAGTATGGCCGATTGTGGGTTATCAATGGAGGAGAGAATGGTTCTGGATTTTTGTATATGTGATTTTTGATGTAAGAGTATGAAGATAGAGTGATATATATTTTGAAGAAAGAAGATATAAATTTCATGTAACTGTGTTTGTTCTCCAATCATCAATCATCTATAGTGAATTAATATAGAATATGTGGTGTGTGTATGAGGTTTAGTAATAAGCCAATGAAAACAATTCAATCACGGCAATTTAGAATAGTAATATATAATAATATTAATAATATAATAATAAATATAAATAATATATGATTCATAAACGTGCACTACGAACAGTTAAATTCAAAGTTTTGTTTTTAATCTACTGACAGTTTTATTAGGATATTATTTCGTACTCCGTTGATAAATTAGTGATGATTAAAAGTCTTCGAAAAATTCTTAAAGTTTTACAATAATTTTATTTATTTATTTTAGTCATTATGGTATAAAATTTGATCATAAATTATTAAATAAAAATTACATCAACTGTCCCTCTCATTTATGAGTGAAATATAAAAAGTGTTAAAACTTAACAAATAATTCCTAAATACCTTTTTAATAACCCTAAAATTTATAGAACTCATCTTCGTATCACCGTTTATTTTAAAGTTACATAAGTTTGAATTTAACTTTCTTAATATCAATCGAAACATCAAACGAGTATTACAATTATTTAATATTTATTTTTAATATACATTATTTATATATAAAGCCATATTTTAAATAATAATTATTATAATATCCTATTTTTATTTTATTAATTTTTAATAATAACAACATATAATACTTCAAATTATATTTTGAATTATTATTTATATATACATACACACATATCTATTTACAAATAGTTGTTCGTGAATTGTCGAGAACGGTCGATGGTCAATTGAACAATTCAAAATTTTGAGACTGAACAATTCAAAATTTTGAGACTCAACCTAACAGACTTTGCTTATCATGTCGAAATCATATAAATATTAAGTTTAATTTTGATCGGAAATTTTCGGGTCGTCACAATCATTATCATTATGATTGACGATTTAAACAGATAGTATTATACAACAGTAGCCCATCAAGAAAGCAAGAGTTGGGTCACGGCCCAATCTTCCATTTCTATGTAATTAGCCCTACTATTACTAAACCTCATGCCCACTACTACATTCCAATATAAGAGGGAAGTCCAATTAATAATCTGTATATTCCTATTTCGATCAGATACTGGAATTAATAAAACAAATATATAGCGGGTCTACATGTTTCCACTTTCTTCAATTCTTTGCTTACTTTCACTAGTCATTGATTAGAATTTAAATACTAGTCCACTAGAGTAAGGTCACGGTGTATATCTTTATCTTTAATAACTCCATGATTGCTACACAGCAGTAAAAAGTATCATAATAACGATGGTGGTTTGTGTTGGGTTTTGTTTGATAAATCAGGAAATAGCAAGCACGATAGCAGTAGAAATATAAATGGGTTTATGGATGTTTGTCTTCGGTTCAAACACATAAACGTAATATAGTTTTTGTTTGGGTGATGAAAGGGGTTCAATAATAGGAAAGGGAATAGTAGCATATCAAATAATAAATGCAGGAACGATAATAATAATTGATCAAAGTTAAAGTGGTATGGTGTTTGCTTCGTACCGTAGTAAATAAGTTGTGATGATATTATTGTTTTGGTGGTTTAACGGATTAATCAGAAAAAAGATTCTAGCAGCAACATAGTGGAGGTGTTCTGCAGGTTACAAGATGACGATAAGAATTTATGGCAGCAGTAGCAAGATGTTGCAGTTTACGGTGATTATGTGGTAGTTCCTGACTGTAACAGTAACATCCAGTTTGTTGGTGATGGTTTGTAGGTTCATGAAGGAATATGAGATATAGAGTGATGGTTAGTGGTGGAAAGGTTGTCCAGGTGGTTGTGGGTTTCAGTTTAGATGAAGGTGGTGGTGATGGGTTTAAGTGGATGGTGATCAATGAAGTTAGTTTTGATTCAAGTTGAATTCATGAAGGAAAAACAGAATTATAAATGTAGTATCAGCAAATGGGTCCGTTATTGGGGTTGAAAACTAAACATGATTGTCTATATAGTTGTTCATCGTTCTCGGTTCAAGGAGAGAAGATGAGAGAGAGTAATGGCGAGGTGTTGACGGTTATAATGGTGATGGTGTTGATTCTCGAATGGTGATGAGCAAGAAGGAAGTTGTTTGGTGATCGAAGGGAAAGGTGGGTGTGATTGTTTATGATGGTTGATCGAAGAAGAAAGTGGTGCTTTGGTAGTGTTCTCAGTTGTAAACCAAAATGGAAATAGAGACATAGGTGATTGGTACTTGGTGCATGTATATATATATATATATATATATATATATATATATATATATATATATATATATATATATATATATATATATATATATATATATATATATATATATATATATTTTATAGTGCTAGTTGACAAATCAGTTTATTGATTAAATTTGTAATAGTAAGTAGCCATCTTTTTGGCTTATCCTTGTCGACATTTTCATACAAGTAGAATAGGAGGACATCAGAAAGTAGAATAGGAAGATGGCAAAATATCTCATAGTGGAGACAGGAAACAAACTCAGGAAAGAAAAAGAAATAAAATTATAAAAAGGGATTGCAAATTTCGTTGTACGATTCTTGATTGGATATATAACAAACTGGAGATAGAAAACAAAATGAATAAAGTTGTATAGAGATATTAAATAGATTTCGATTCCTTTTTCTGATTTTATTTATATATAATTAATATTAATAATTAATAAATAAAAAATTATAATAATAATACTAATTATTAATAAAAAAAAACTAATGATAATTAGAAATAATAATATAATAATATTAATGATATGAATAATCAAAATATCACTAAATAATACTAATAATAATAATAATAATAATAATAATAATAATAATAATAAAGATAAAAGTAAAAATAATAATAATAATAAAAATGTTGATTTTTTTAATAATAACTAATAACATTTAAGTCACAACTAAATTATAATTTCAACCATTCCTATAATAACATTTATATTTAAAAATCTTTTATTTTGAAAACCCTAATCTTATTAGAATTTTATTAATTACAATTATAACAGTAATAATAATAATATAAATAATACTAATATTGATATTAGTATTAATAAATATAATGACAGTAGTAAATATACTATTATAACAATTATACTTTAACTTGTACTTAAATTTAATACATTGATATTATATATTATTAATCATGTAATTCTTAATGATTATACATTATATATTTATACACATTTATTTACACACAATTGTTCGTGAATCGTTGGACATGGTCGAACGTCAATTGAACATATGAAACAATTCAAAATTTTTGAGACTCAACCTAACAGACTTTGCTTATCTTGTCGAAATCATATAAAGATTTAAGTTTAAATTTGGTCAAAAATTTTCGGGTCGTCACAGTGCCTACCCGCTAAAGAAATTTCGTCCCGAAATTTAATCGAGGTCGTCATGGCTAACAATAAAAAAATTTTTATGACGAAAATGGGTTGAAAAATAGAGTTTTATCTTTATTGAGTAATATAGATAAAACAATTCGATTATTCGAAAAGTATGGGTGAAGCTATCACAAAAGAATGAAGTGAATGAAATAGAGATTCGTCTTAACTTCTGACGTAGTCCTGGTTGATTTCTGAAATTCAAGGAATTTACAGAAAATGTTCTAAACAGAAAGGACATGTAATAGCACGATTTGATTTGTTAAAAAGTACCAGAAGTTACGGAAAGATAGAACGATCAAGAAATTATGTTCTTGATATGTTTAGAGGTTAAATAGAATGACAGAGTTATGTAACATGGCACACGATGAGGGTATGATCTGTGAACCATCATCACATTCCATTAGAAACTCAACATGACTTACTGTAATATAATCACGTTGGCCGGGCATCGTTATATTATATTAACTCATGTTTCAATTCCCAACACTTCTCCAGAAACCATTCATAATTCAAATTTGAATTTTAAAGAAATTTAGAAACTAAAATAGTTTCCTTTATGATGTAACACGGATAGCACGAAGAGATAAATAATTTCGGACAAGAATATTTATGAAAATATCCTTAGAAATATCGAAGATATTTATGATGATATTTTGGAGTTTCTAAGTTCGAAAGTTGATGAAGAAAATTTTTCGCAAGATTTTAACATAATTTCGTAGAAAGATATTCTTCTAAAGATTTCATCGGATCCAGAATTTCCTGGATTCTTTGAATATAGGATTTGGTCCTTTTATTTGTCCTTGATCTCTTTCATGGTTAGTTCAATCCGTTTTTCTGTACCGAATTTTCTATCGAGCTTTCCCAACATTCCATTCTTTATTATCAAACCTTTTGGCCATTTAAACCATCTACAATTTTGCTGTTTCCTCTGCATTTAATGCTATCATATCTGAATTGTCGGTTATCAAACCAAGGGGTTTTAGAAAATTGTGTTTTTAGATGATTAAACGCTGATTGTAATCGTCAAGATACGAATGAATGTTTAGGATGAAACCAAGTGGCAAACTTGAAGAGATGTTTAACTGTAGAAGATGTAACTTATTAATGATATTTTAAATCAAAATGTTATAATGAATATTTCCTACTCTTTTAAGACTTTTTAATTGTCCAATGTTCGTAGTCCAACAGTCAAATAGTCCAATAGTCCAATATATAATCTTAGAATTTAAATTTATTTAAGATCAGAAGATGATGAAGAAATTTTACGTAGTTAATTAATTTGTTACTAATCAATTTTATTTTGTCCATTATTTTCTTCATTATGCCACTTGTCAAATCTTGGATTCGATTCTGATCGGTCAAATCCGAATATGAAATTGAATTGGAATGAAAATGGTTATTCATGAAATGTCCCGTTCATATTGATTATAAACGTTCCATATTAATTGATTTTGTCGCGAGGTTTTGACCTCTATATGAGACGTTTTTCAAAGACTGCATTCATTTTTAAGACAACCATAACCTTTATTTTATCGATAAATGTTTAAAAAGCATTACGTAGATTATCAAATAATGATAATCTAAAATATACCATTTACACACGATCATTACATAATGGTTTACAATAACAATATATTACATCAAAAATAAGTTTCTTGAATGCAGTTTTTACATAATATCATACAAGCATGGACTCTAAATCTTGTCCTTATTTTAGTATGCAACAGCGGAAGCTCTTAATAATCACCTGAGAATAAACATGCTTAAAACGTCAACAAAAATGTTGGTGAGTTATAGGTTTAACCTATATTTTATCAAATCATAATAATAGACCACAAGATTTCATATTTCAATATACATCCCATACATAGAGATAAAATTCATTCATATGGTGAACACCTGGTAACCGACATTAACAAGATGCATATAAGAATATCCCCTATCATTCCAGGAAATCCTTCTGACATGATAAAAACGAATTCGAAGTACTAAAGCATCCGGTACTTTGGATGGGGTTCGTTAGGCCCAATAGATCTATCTTTAGGATTCACATCAATTAGTAGATCGGTTTACTAATTCTTAGGTTACCAAGCAAAAGGGGCATATTCGGCTTCGATCATTCACCCATATAATGTAGTTTCAATTACTTGTGTCTATTTCGTAAAACATTTATAAAACTGCAAGTATTCTCATCCCAAAATATTAGATTTTAAAAGTGGGACTATAACTCACTTTCACAGATTTTTACTTCATCGGGAAGTAAGACTTGGCCACTGGTCGATTCACGAACCTATAAAAAATATGTACATATATCAAAGTATGATCAAAATATATTTACAACATTTTTAATACGTTTTAATGTTTTAAGTTTATTAAGTCAGCTGTCCTCGTTAGTAACCTACAACTAGTTGTCCATAGTTAGATGTACAAAAATAAATTGATATATATTATCTTGAATCAATCCACGACCCAGTGTATACACGTTTCATGCTAGATCACAACTCAAAGTATATATATTTTTGGAATCAACATCAACCCTGTATAGCTAACTCAAACATTACTGCATATAGAGTGTCTATGATTGTTTCAAATAATATATATACATGGGTCGATATGATATGTCAAAACATTTGCATATGTGTCTATGGTATCCCAAGATTACATAATATATTAGAATACATATATAATACAATATAAGTTAGCTAGGATATGATTTGTATAGAATTGTTTCAATATTTCCCTTAGCTACAACAATCAAAAAATATCCAATCTTGTTTTACCCATAACTTTTCGTTTTAAATCCGTTTTGAGTGAATCAAATTACTATGGTTTCATATTTAACTCTACTTTATGAATCTAAACAGAAAAAGTATAGGTTTATAGTCGGAAATATAAGTTACAAGTCATTTTTGTAAGAGGTAGTCATTTCAGTCGAAAGAACGACGTCTTGATGACCATTTTGAAAAACATACTTTCACTTTGAGTTTAACCATGATTTTTAGATATAGTTTCATGTTCATAAGAAAAATAACTTTCCCAAAAGAACAACTTTTAAATCAAAGTTTATCATAGTTTTTAATTATCAAACCCAAAACAGCCCGCGGTGTTACTACGACGGCGTATGTCCGGTTTTACGGTGTTTTCGTGCTTCCAGGTTTTAAATCATTAAGTTAGCATATCATATAGATATAGAACATGTTTTTAGTTGATTTTAAAAGTCAAGTTAGAAGGATTAACTTTTGTTTGCGAACAAGTTTAGAATTAACTAAACTATGTTCTAGTGATTTCAAGTTTAAACCTTCGAATAAGGTAGTTTTATATATAAGAATCGAATGATGTTATGAACATCATTACTACCTCAGGTTTTGTGGATAAACCTATTGGAAATGAAAAAAATAGATCTAGATTCAAAGGATCCTTGGATGGCTTGAATGTTCTTGAAGCAGAATCTTGAGACGAAAACAAGTTCAAGTAAGATTTCCACTCGAAATAAGATTGTTATAATTATAGAAATTAAATCAAAGTTTGAATATGAGTATTACCTTGTATTAGAAAGATATCTTACTGTAATAAGAAAGATTTCTTCAGGTTGGATGATTAGTTTTCAAGATTGGAAGTAAGCTAGCAAACTTAGAAGTATTCTTGATTTTATGAAACTAGAACTTATAGAATTTATGAAGAACACTTAGAACTTGAAGATAGAACTTGAGAGAGATCAATTAGATGAAGAAAATTGAAGAATGAAAGTGTTTGTAGGTGTTTTTGGTCGTTGGTATATGGATTAGATATAAAGGATGTGTAATTTTGTTTACATGTAAATAAGTCATGAATGATTACTAATATTTTTGTAATTTTATGAAATATTTCATGCTAGTTGCCAAATGATGGTTCCCACATGTGTTAGGTGGCTCACATGGGCTGCTAAGAGCTGATCATTAGAGTGTATATACCAATAGTACATACATCTAAAAGTTGTGTATTGTACGAGTACGAATACACGTGCATACGAGTAGAATTGTTGATGAAACTGAACGAGGATGTAATTGTAAGCATTTTTGTTAAGTAGAAGTATTTTGATAAGTGTCTTGAAGTCTTTCAAAAGTGTATGAATACATATTAAAACACTATATGTATATACATTTTAACTGAGTCGTTAAGTCATCGTTAGTCGTTACATGTAAATATTGTTTTGAAACCCTTAGGTTAACGATCTTGTTAAATGTTGTTAACCCATTGTTTATTATATCTAAAGAGATGTTAAATTATTACATTATCATGATATTATGATATATTAATATATCTTAGTATGATATATATACAGTTAAATGTTGTTACAACGATAATCGTTACGTATATGTCTCATTTTGAAATCATTAAGTTAGTAGTCTTGTTTTTATATATGTAGTTCATTGTTAATACACTTAATGACATGTTTACTTATCATTTATCATGATTAAACATAGTGTATCAATATCTTAATATGATTCATATGTATTTAGTAAGACGTTGTTATAATGATAATCGTTATATATATCGTTTCGAGTTTCTTAATTCAATAAACTCAATTTTATTTATATAAATCATTGTTAAAATACCTAATGAGATACTTACTTATCATAATATCTTGTTAACTATATATATATATAATCATATATATGTCATCATATAGTTTTTACAAGTTTTAACGTTCGTGAATCACCGGTCAACTTGGGTGGTCAATTGTCTATATGAAACCTATTTCAATTAATCAAGTCTTAACAAGTTTGATTTCTTAACATGTTGGAAACACTTAATCATGTAAATATCATATTCATTTAATATATATAAACATGGAAAAGTTTGGGTCATTACAGTACCTACTCGTTAAATAAATTTCGTCCCGAAATTTTAAGCAGTTGGAGGTGTTGACGTATCTTCTGGAAATAAGTGCGGGTATTTCTTCTTCATCTGATCTTCCTATTCCCAGGTGAACTTGGGTCCTCTACAAGCATTCCATCGAACATTAACAATTGGTATCTTGTTTTGTTTAAGTCTTTTAAACTCACGATCCATTATTTTGACGGGTTCTTCGATGAATTGAAGTTCTTCGTTGATTTGGATTTCGTCTAATGGAATAGTGAGATCTTCTTTAGAAAAACATTTCTTCAAATTCGAGACGTGGAAAGTGTTATGTACAGCCGCGAGTTGTTGAGGTAACTCAAGTCGGTAAGCTACTGGTCCGACACGATCAATAATCTTGAATGGTCCAATATACCTTGGATTTAATTTCCCTCGTTTATCAAATTGAACAACGCCTTTCCAATGTGCAACCTTAAGCATGACCATCTCTCCAATTTCATATTATATATCTTTTCTTTTAATGTCGGCGTAGCTCTTTTGTCGACTTTGGGCGTTTTTCAACCGTTGTTGAATTTGGATGATCTTCTCGGTAGTTTCTTGTATTATCTTCGGACCCGTAATTTGTCTATCCACCACTTCACTCCAACAAATTGGAGACCTGCACTTTCTACCATAAAGTGCTTCAAACGGCTCCATCTCAATGCTTGAATGGTAGCTGTTGTTGTAGGAAAATTCTGCTAACAGTAGATGTCGATCCCAACTGTTTCCGAAATCAATAACACATGCTCGTAGCATGTCTTCAAGCGTTTGTATTGTCCTTTTGCTCTGCCTATCATTTTGTGGTTGATAGGCAGTACTCATGTCTAGACGAGTTCCTAATGCTTGCTGTAATGTCTGCCAGAATCTTGAAATAAATCTGCCATCCCTATCAGAGATAATAGAGATTGGTATTCCATGTCTGGAAATGACTTTCTTCAAATACAGTCATGCTAACTTCTCCATCTTGTCATCTTCTCTTATTGGCAGGAAGTGTGCTGATTTGGGGAGACGATCAACTATTACCCAAATAGTATCAAAACCACTTGCAGTCCTTGGCAATTTAGTGATGAAATCCATGGTAATGTTTTCCCATTTCCATTCCGGGATTTCGGGTTGTTGAAGTAGACCTGATGGTTTCTGTTGCTCAGCTTTGACCTTAGAACACGTCAAACATTCTCCTACGTATTTAGAAACATCGGCTTTTATACCCGGCCACCAAAAATGTTTCTTGAGATACTTGTACATCTTCCTCGTTCCAGGATGTATTGAGTATCTGGTTTTATGAGCTTCTCTAAGTACAATTTCTCTGATATCTTCAAATTTTGGTACCCAAATCCTTTCAGCCCTCTACCGGGTTCCGTCTTCCTGAATATTAAGATGCTTCTCCGATCCTTTGGGTATTTCATCCTTTAAATTTCCCTCTTTTAAAACTCCTTGTTGCGCCTCCTTTATTTGAGTAGTAAGGTTAGTGTGAATCATTATATTCATAGCTTTTACTCGAATGGGTTCTCTGTCCTTTCTGCTCAAGGCGTCGGCTACCACATTTGCCTTCCCCGGGTGATAACGAATCTCAAAGTCGTAATCATTCAATAATTCAATCCATCTGCACTGCCTCATGTTCAGTTGTTTCTGATTAATATGTATTGAAGACTTTTGTGGTCGGTATATATAATACGTTTGACCCCATATAAGTAGTGCCTCCAAGTCTTTAATGCAAAAACAACCGCGCCTAATTCCAAATCATGCGTCGTATAATTCTGCTCGTGAATCATCAATTGCCTAGACGCATAAGCAATTACCTTCGTTCGTTGCATTAATACACAACCGAGACCTTGCTTTGAGGCGTCACAATATATCACAAAATCATCATTCCCTTCAGGTAATGACAATATAGGTGCCGTAGTTAACTTTTTCTTCAACAATTGAAACGCTTTTTCTTGTTCATCCGTCCATTCAAATTTCCTCCCTTTATGCGTTAATGCAGTCAAGGGTTTTGCTATTTTGGAAAAATCTTGGATGAATCTCCTGTAATAACCAGCTAGTCCTAAAAATTGACGTATGTGTTTAGGAGTTTTCGGGGTTTCCCACTTTTCAACGGTTTCAATCTTTGCTGGATCCACCTGAATACCTTCTTTGTTCACTATATGACCGAGGAATTGAACTTCTTCCAACCAAAATGCACACTTTGAAAACTTAGCGTACAGTTTTTCTTTTCTCAGCAACTCTAGCACTTTTCTCAAATGTTCTTCATGCTCTTGATCATTCTTCGAGTAAATAAGTATGTCATCGATGAAAATAATGACAAACTTGTCAAGATATGGCCCACACACTCGCTTCATGAGGTCCATGAACACAGCTGGTGCGTTAGTTAATCTAAACGGCATAACCATAAACTCGTAATGACCGTAACGCATCCTAAAAGAATTCTTCGGAATGTCATCCTCTTTCACCCGCATTTGATGATATCCAGAACGTAAATTGATCTTCGAATAAACCGACGAGCCTTGTAGTTGATCAAATAAGTTGTCGATTCTCGGTAATGGGTAACAGTTCTTGATGGTAAGTTTGTTCAACTCTCGGTAGTCGATACACAACCTGAAAGTATCATCTTTCTTCAGGTTTAACTTCCTCGATGTGTGCTAGAATGACGTAACAACCTTTTCTTATTAGTTTTTGCGCCTTCAAACTACTAATAAGATTTAATTTCGTGTTGTTCTTTTCTCCGTACACCATTAAAGGTTTTCCTTTTTTACGCATAATGCGAATCGCATTTTTGTAGCGAACGACCTCTGCTCTTACCTTCTTCAACCAGTCCATGCCAATTATTACATCAAAACTCCCTAACTCGACTGGTATTAAATCAATCTTAAACGTTTCATCACCCAGTTTAATTTCTCTATCCCGACATATATTATCTGCTGAAATTAATTTACCATTTGCTAATTCGAGTAAAAATTTATTATCCGAAGGCGTCAATGGGCAACTTAATTTAGCACAAAAATCTCTACTCATATAGCTTCTATCTGCACCCAAATCAATTAAAACATAAGCAGATTTATCGTCAATAAGAAACGTACCCGTAACAAGCTCCGAGTCTTCCTGTGCTGCTGCTGCATTAATATTGAAAACTCTTCCACGGCCCTGCCCATTAGTATTTCCCTAATTCGGGCAATTTATAATAATGTGGCCCGGTTTTCCACATTTATAACAAACAGCGTTGGTATTACTTGCTCCGACACTATTCATTTCGGCATTACTTGTTCAGACATTATTTGTTACTTTAGTTCTATTAAACTTTGGTCCGTAGACCTCACACTTTGTCGCGCTATGACCATTTCTTTTACACCTGTTGCAAAATGTCGTGCAAAACCTCTGATGATTTTCTTCACACCTATGACATGGCAGTTTTTGGTTTTTATTGCCGTTGTTGTTATTGAGGTTGTTGTTGGGATTATTATTGTTGTTGAAACGGTTGTTGTGGTTGTTGTTGTTGTTGGGATGTTTGTTGTAGTTATTGTTAGGGTTGCGGTTATTGTTGCGATTGTTGTTGCGGTTGTTGGGATAGTTGTTGCGATTGTGGTTGTAATTGTTGTTGTTGTTGTACTGGTGACTCATCTCACCGTTTTCCTCCCACTTCCTCTTGAGTTGTTTCGTGTTGTCTTATTCGGCTGCCTGCTCTTTAATTCTTCTCTCAATCTGAATTATGAGTTTATGAGCCATTCGACTTGCCTTATGTATAGAAGCGGGCTCGTGTGAACTCACACCTTCTTGAATCCTTACTGGTAAACCTTTTACAAACGCGTTAATCTTCTCTTCTTCATCTTCGAATGCTCCCGGACACAATAGGCACAACTCTGTGAATCGTCATTCATACGTGGTAATGTCGAACCCTTGTGTTCGTAACTCTCTAAGTTCTGCCTTGAGTTTATTGACTTCGTTTCTGGGACGGTACTGCTCGTTCATCAATTGCTTGAATGCCAACCACGGTAGTACGTAAGCAGCATTTTGTCCTACCTGTTCAAGATAGGTGTTCCACCATGTTAACGCAGTACCTGTGAAGGCATGCGTAACGTACTTAACTTTGTCCTCTTCAGTACACTTACTTATGGCAAAAACTGATTCGACTTTCTCGGTCCACCGTTTCAATCCAATTGGTCCTTCGGTTCCATCAAATTCCAAAGGTTTGCAAGCAGTGAATTCTTTTTGTAGGAGCATCCTACACGATTTCTTGCGCCGTTAGCTGCATTGCTAGATTCAGAGTTATTGTTGGTATGTAGCGTAGCCTGCACTGCGGCTATGTTTGCAGCAAGAAAGGTACGAAATTCCTCTTCGCTCATATTCATGGTGTGTCGAGTAGTCTGTGCCATTTCCTTCAAAATAGCCAACTGAATCGAGTTAATCATACAGAATATTAAGAGTAGTCAATAGTATTTCATAGCATAATATGAACTCATTTATAAAAGCTTTTTCTTCATATTATCGTTTTATAAGTTTAAATTCGGGTACTACCTACCCGTTAAGTTCATATTTAGTAGCTAATATACAATTCAACTACTACAATTCCATATGAAAAACTGATTATAATAATATATCACATACAAATATTCTTCAAACTTACAACTTCGCTATATTACATATAACATGAAATATATTACACTTCGATACAGTACAGTTTTGAAGATAAATCTAGTTAATACGCAAGTTGTTTAGCAAAGGAAATAAAGACACGTAATACATAAGTCTAGAAACAAGTCATGCATTCTGGTTTTACTAAGACGACTTCCCATCCTTGGTCTTGTGGAAAATAACAGTTATGACCATTGGCTAGGCAACATGTTGTAATGTCATCAAAAGGACGAGGGTTTCGTAATGTCCAACAGCCCCGTAATAATCTAAAAACCTTGTTTCTCACCCCAACTACTGAATCCGTCACTTGTGGGAAGGTTTTATTTAAAAGTTGTAATCCGATGTTCTTTTTCTCACTTTGGTAAGAAGCGAATATCACTAACCCGTAAGCATGACATGCTTCTTTATGTTGCATGTTAGAAGCTCTTTCTAATTCACGAAATCCTATGTTGGGATATGTTGAGTCAAAATAGGTTCTTAACCCGTAGCGTAAAATTGCATTTGGGTTCCTCGCATTTAACGCTTTAAAGAAAACACGACGTAACTTACGGTCTCCCCAATGTGATATACCCCACCTATCAAAGGAAAGCCTTTTATAAACTAAGGCATTTCTGGAAAGTCTTTCAAATGTTTGACAAGTTAATTTCGCCATAACTAAATGTGCTGATGAATTCTGACCGATTCTAGACAATATTTCCTCAATCATATCCTCTGGTAGGTCTTCTAAAATATTCGGTTGTCTACCCTTAATGTCCATTTTGTTTTTATACTGTAAAATAGACAAGGATTAGATTCGTAAAAGATAATTAACAAACAATACAAGAAATTTTTACATAGAACATAAAAGTACAAGCACACTACAATACATATAATATACAACATGATTACAACCCTCTAATCTGAATCACTGATTTCTTCTTCTTCAGACTTGGTTCGTTTTCCTAATTTTATAGGAATATATGGTGTTCCTCTAATACGAGCCGTCATTTTCCACAATGGTTTAGAAAAACCTGGTGGTTTAGAGGTTCCCGGGTCATTATTACATTTTAGGAAATATGGATGTTGCCGATACATATAAAGTTCATCAGGGTTGGAATCGGGTTTCTCTATTTTTATACCTTTCCTTTATTATTTTCTTTCGCTTTATTAAATTGGGCCGAGGTAATTTCTATAACATCATCGGAATCCTCATCGGGATCCAATTCATCGGAAAATTGGTAATCTTCCCAATATTTTGCTTCCTCGGCGGAAACACCATTGACCATTATTAACTTTGGTCCGTTGGTTAAGGATTTTCTTTTATTTAATCGATTTACTATAGGTATCAATATTTCTTCCTCCAGAACCTCTTCTTCTTCTGGTTCCTCCTCTTCCGATTCCTCCTCTTCTGGTTCCTCCTCTTCCGGTTCCTCCTCTTCCGGTTCGTCCTCTTCCGGTTCCTCTTCGGGAATTTGTGAATCATCCCAAAATATATTCGACTCTTCATTATTATTAGGTGAATCAATGGGATTTGTACTAGTGGTAGACATCTATCACACAATATCAAACACATTAAGAGGTTAATATATCACATAATATTTACATGTTAATAATATATAGTTTCCAACAAAAGTGTTAAGCAATCGTTTTTAAAGAAAACACGGTCGAAGTCCAGACTCACTAATGTATCCTAACAAACTCGATAAGACACACTAATGAAAATTTTTGGTTCTCTAAGACCAACGCTCGGATACCAACTGAAATGTCCCATTCATATTGATTATAAACGTTCCATTTTAATTGATTTCGTCGCGAGGTTTTGACCTCTATATGAGACGTTTTTCAAAGACTGCATTCATTTTTAAAACAACCATAACCTTTATTTTATCGATAAAGGTTTAAAAATCATTACGTAGATTATCAAATAATGATAATCTAAAATATACCGTTTACACACGACCATTACATAATGGTTTACAATAAGAATATATTACATCAAAAATAAGTTTCTTGAATGCAGTTTTTACATAATATCATACAAGCATGGACTCCAAATCTTGTCCTTATTTTAGTATGCAACAGCGGAAGCTCTTAATAATCACCTGAGAATAAACATGCTTAAAACGTCAACAAAAATGTTGGTGAGTTATAGGTTTAACCTATATATTATCAAATCATAATAATAGACCACAAGATTTCATATTTCAATATACATCCCATACATAGAGATAAAATTCATTCATATGGTGAACACCTGGTAACCGACATTAACAAGATGCATATAAGAATATCCCCTATCATTCCGGGAAATCCTTCGGACATGATAAAAATGAATTCGAAGTACTAAAGCATCCGGTACTTTGGATGGGGTTCGTTAGGCCCAATAGATCTATCTTTAGGATTCGTGTCAATTAGTAGATCGGTTTACTAATTCTTAGGTTACCAAGCAAAAGGGGCATATTCGGCTTCGATCATTCACCCATATAATGTAGTTTCAATTACTTGTTTCTATTTTGTAAAACATTTATAAAACTGCATGTATTCTCATCCCAAAATATTAGATTTTAAAAGTGAGACTATAACTCACTTTCACAGATTTTTACTTAATCGGGAAGTAAGACTTGGCCACTGGTCGATTCACGAACCTATAACAAATATGTACATATATATCAAAGTATGATCAAAATATATTTACAACATTTTTAATACGTTTTAATGTTTTAAGTTTATTAAGTCAGCTGTCCTCGTTAGTAACCTACAACTAGTTGTCCATAGTTAGATGTACAAAAATAAATTGATATATATTATCTTCAATCAATCCACGACTGTAACACCGCGTTTTCCCGTGTGTGTCTAAAGGTATGTACTTTATCAATAGTACGCTTATAACCTACTCGTTATGTGATTAGCTGAACTAAAGTGTTGGTTAGGTGTAAGTGCATATATGTATATGTGTATATATATATATATATATATATATGTATATATATATATATATGTATATATATATATATATGTATATATATATATATATGTATATATATATATATATGTATATATATATATATGTATATAGGTGTATTTAAATGCGTGCGTGTACGCGTATATGAATGTGTCGTGTTTGACGTCGAGTCTTGTGAGACTTAAGGTTGAGGTATAGACGTGCATAGGAAGGGAGAAAGTTGTTGTGTTTGTGTTTGAACCCTTGATTCATGTCTAATTGTCGAAGTGACCAGACCTAGGCTAACGCCGCGCCGCGACAAACAAAGCGAAACCAGATCAGAACTTGAGTTAAGAAGGGTGGTTTTTCCTTCTTTATGTCGCGCCGCGACAAAGGAGCCGCGTCGCGACACATCTGCAATTCTGACTCCGAATTCTGCTTAATTTATATAGGGTTTAGGGGAAAATTGGTCTTTTCGCGTGTAGATCTGGATGGAGCCTTTAATATCAACCACTTATTCTTCTTTTCTCATTTCTTTTCCTTTTTTCTTTCTTAATTTTCTCTCAAATCCTAAAACCCACTTAGTTTAAATTTAAGATTTGGAGGTGAAGTTTTGTGAATCAATCCTAGAAGCGAGAATTAAAGTTGTTCATCGTATCTCTAGCTACACGTTCATAGTCTTGGTAAGTTCTAACTCTAAGTCTCGAGTTTTAACTAGTTTAAACTAGGGTTTGGTTCATAAGAACTAGTGTGACCCATTTGAGGGTTAAATGGGTGGGTTTTGGGTTGGATTGTTGAAAGGAAACCCTAAATAGCTATTATCTAGGGTTTGGTCTTATGATTTGAGGTTGTAACTGCTAAATGATGTTGTTAGTCATTAATGCACTTTTAAAATGATGAAAGAGTTGTTATTGTGTAAGTTTGACTTGATTTGTGAGTCAAAGAGTCAAAAGAGCACTAGTTGACCTAATCGAGCGAAATGGTTATGAAATACACCAAGTTTATGTTAGTTGATGTAAATAGACCCTAATCACTAGCCTTAAATGATCTATGACGAGGCGTGGCCATTAATGGGCTGTTTTGGGTAGTTGAGTCATTTAATACAATCGGGTCATTAAATGCTCAAGGGTTAGTGGTTGGCATTTAATTTAACTAGATTGTATGTTAATAAATGCATAATGTAATAGGTACGTTACATTGAAGGGTTGCAAGCTCGGTTAGCTTTCACAAGAGACTTGAGGTGAGTGGAATGATTATACATGTGTGTATATAATGTATTTACTTGTACGAGGTTCGATGTGGGTTTATGTTCGGGCGTTCGATGCCACATCGAGTCATTATATGATATGGGTTTAAAGTTCGGGCATTCGATACCATGTCATATATGTGTGTGGGCGTGAAGTGTGGGTTTAAAGTTCGGGCGTTCGATACCACATTACACGTGACGGGTGGGTTTAAAGTTCGGGCGTTCGATACCACTCAGGGGTTAGTGATATAATTCGTTGTACACTGACGGTTGTTGGGAACACCGATGGGAAATTCGAAGTACCATTCCCTTGTACGATTGGTTAACCATGGTTATGTGTTTTAGTGTAGCATATTATATTATTCGAGTTATATATGCTTTCGTTGTGCTAGCTTGTGGTCTTGGAGATTTAGCGTTATGCCTTGCGTTGGTATGCCTTTTATATAGCTAGCGTGTATGAGGTAATTGGGTATATGATTGCATGTAAGTAGATTATATATGTATGTGTATAATTATTGCATTCACTAAGCGTTAGCTTACCCTCTTGTTGTTTATCTTTTTAGATGCAGGCGCAGTTAAGGGCAAGAGGGTTATCGGACATTAGGCGTCCCGTGATGATGCTTTGTCGGAGTTTTGATGTTGGCCTAACATTTTGGGTAGTTTAGTCCCAAACCATGCTCGGAGTGTCGTTTGGATTGTAAACTATCAATAGTAATGGGTCAAACTTGTACTAAACTTTATTCGTGGCCCTCGTGCCTTTTGTAAACAACTAATTGTTGTGCATTTTAAATGGAACTCGTGAAATGGGTTACACAAATTATTTGGCATGTAATTGTGTTGTATAAAAAAAAATTTTATCGTATGGATTACGGGTTGGGTTGTTACAAGTGGTATCAGAGCATGGTCTGAGGGATTTAGGTGACTTGAGATAGGCGCCTAGACTTAGACTTTTGTGTTGTGGAATTATATGCAGGACTTGTAGGACTACGGGTCAGTGCGGGCTTTGATTAGTTCTTTAATGCATAGGTGGACTAACTATGCTATGATAAGATATTACTAATCATGTGTTATTGTTTTGAACATCGAGCGAGATGGTTGTGATACGTTTGAGCATGGCACGGCATGTGAGCGTAATAGTGAGTCGCGACCACTATTACAGTTGCAAGTCAAGTCAAGCAAGGATGTGCGACAAGTATCAAGCAAGATGTGATATGTGTGCGGTCATATGCATAGGTATATATGTGTATTAAATTAATGGTGATGTCTAATCCATTTTTAATCTTTAGAATGAAGACGAGAAAAGGAACGAATACGAATGGCAATGGTGGTCCCTCTCATGTGGAGGAAGATGAGATGACTACCAAGATTGAGACCGCTTTAGAAAACTATGTATCGGTTTTCTCACGAAGGGTTAAACAAATATTCGAAGATTCGGTTTCGGAACAAATTGTCGATATGATTCAAGAACGGATGACTAATGCTGTTAAAGAAGAAGTTGAAAGGAGGTTTCCTAGACCTCAAAATGTGGGCGAGTTGGAGTTTAGCTATAAAAACTTCTTGGTAATTAAGCCTCCTCACTTTCACTGGGATCCCGACCCCATGAAGAGTGCGACTTGGATTTCTGATGTTGAAGGTTGTTTTCGCACGACCGAGTGCCCACCCGAGAAGAAGACTAGGCTTGCTACTAGTTTGTTGAGGGGCCATGCTAAAGATTGGCTCGATGGTAAAATTGATATGGTGGGTGATGCGGCCTTTGTGGGGTTATCTTGGGCGGAGTTCAAGAAGGAGTTTTTCCTCGAATATCGTACGCAAGCGGATCTTTCCAAATTGCACAACGAGTTAAGGAACATGCGTCAAGGGTCTTTGGACCTAAACACTCTTAAAACCAACTTTCTCGCTACGGCACGTTTTTGCCCCGAGTATATGGGGAATGATCAATTGTTAATGGAAGACTTTCATGCGACCCTTAGAGATGATTTGAAGGGTAAAATTAGTATTGGTCATGTTGAGACCTTTGCTAAGCTTTTGGCGGTGGCGAAGGGGTTTGAAGCGCAAGCTCCGAGTCCGGTTAGTTATGCGCCAAGTAAACGAAAGTTTGAAGCTTCTAATTTTTTGAACAAGAAGAGTAGGGGAGCATCCGAAAGTGTCAGTAGCGTGAAGAGAGGAATTTCTAGCGGTCACATGGTCACATGTTTCAATTGTGGGCAAAAGGGTAGTGATTGCCCAAAACCGTCTACTAATACAATCACGTATTTTAATTGTCAAAAAGAAGGGCACCGAAAGTCGGAGTGCCCCGAACTCCGAAATGATCATGTTAAAAGAATGGAGAAGGCGGCGGGGTCGGCTAGGGGACGTAATTATTTGATGACTAATGACGAAGTCAAGCAATCCAATGAAGTTGTTTCAGGTACTTTCATGGTTAACTCTAATCCGGTAAGGATTCTATTTGATAGCGGTGCAAATTTATCGTTTGTGTCTCCAAAATTTGTGCCTAAACTTAATAAACCGTTAGCTAAGTTAAGTCGTCCGGTAGAAGTCGAAATAGCAGATGGCAAGATGGTGCTAGTGGTTGATGTGTGTAAGAATTGTAATGTTGTGTTTGGTTTCGAGAACTTTAATATTGATCTCATTCCGATGACGTTGGGTGATTTTGATATCGTGGTTGGTATGGATTGTCTCGATCATAATAGAGCTGATATTTCATGCCATGAAAAATATATTCGTGTGAAGACCCCAAGTGGGGGAGAGTTAATTATTCATGGTGATAAACGAATGAGACCGGTGCCGATATGCACTTTTGCACGGGCACGTCGACTCGTTGTTACCGGTGGAATGGTTTTCCTTGCTCATGTTGTTGATACTCGTGATGAGCCACCACCCATTCATGAAATTCCGGTGGTAAGTGAGTTTGAAGATGTTTTTCCGGATGAGTTACCGGGTGTTCCGGCAGAAAGACAAGTCGAATTTCGCATTGAGTTGGTCCCGGGAGCTACTCCCATTGCTAAAACTCCGTACCGATTAGCACCGATGGAAATGCAAGAATTGTTGAATCAAATTCAAGAGTTACTTGAGAAGGGTTTTATTCAACTTAGTGCTTCGCCATGGGGTGCTCCGGTTTTATTCGTGAAAAAGAAGGATGGAAGTATGCGGATGTGTATCGACTATCGGGAGTTGAACAAGGTGACGATCAAGAATCGTTATCCATTGCCTAGGATAGACGATTTATTCGACCAACTTCAAGGCGCTACGTACTTCTCTAAAATTGACTTACGGTCCAGCTATCATCAAATGCGGGTCCGTGAGGAAGATATCGAGAAAACGGCCTTTCGAACGCGTTACGGGCATTTTGAATTTGTGGTTATGCCTTTTGGTCTTACGAATGCACCGGCAGCATTCATGGATCTTATGAACCGAGTGTGCCAACCTATGTTGGACAAGTCGGTAATTGTGTTCATTGACGATATTCTTGTCTATTCTAAGAGCATGACGGAACATGAACACCACTTGCGCGAAGTATTGAAGACCTTGAGAAAAGAGAAGTTGTATGCTAAATTCTCAAAATGTGAATTTTGGCTAAGGGAGGTCCAATTCCTTGGCCATATTGTGAACAAGGTTGGTATTCAAGTAGATCCGGGGAAGATAGAGACGGTGAAGGATTGGGGACGACCGACTACGCCTACGGAAATCCGAAGTTTTCTCGGATTGGCCGGTTACTATCGTCGGTTTATCCAAGACTTTTCTAAAATTGCTTCTCCATTGACGAAATTGACGAGGAAGAACGCGAGTTTTAATTGGGAAAACGAGTAAGAAATCGCTTTTCAATTATTGAAAGAGAAATTGTGTAAAGCTCCGGTCTTAGTATGCCGGAAGGTGTAGATGATATGACGGTCTATTGTGATGCTTCTTTGAATGGGCTCGGGTGTGTTCTAATGCAACGAGGTAAAGTCATCACTTACGCCTCTCGCCAATTAAAGGAACATGAAAAGAGATACCCGACTCATGATCTCGAATTAGCGGCGGTGGTCCATGCTTTGAAAATTTGGCGCCATTACGTGTATGGTGTCAAGTGTACGATTTATTCTGATCACAAGAGTTTGAAACATCTTTTTGATCAACGGGATTTAAATTTTCGTCAACGTAGATGGATGGATGTGGTGAAAGACTATGAGATACTTTATCATCCGGGCAAAGTGAATGTGGTCGCGGATGCGTTAAGCCGAAAGAGTCACCACCCGGTGTTACGATTGGGATTGTTACGTATGACTATTACTAATGATTTTCTTGAGAAACTTGGTATGATTCAAATAGAGGCTTACGTTCACAACAAGCATGCGGAACAAATTGTGGGGCAATCGAAATTCATTACGATGGGTTCGCGTGGTTTATTGTCTTTTCAAGAAAGAGTGTGGGTGCCTAAGATGGGTGATTTCCGAAAGGTGCTTCTTGATGAGGCGCACAAGTCTAAGTATTCCATACATCCGGGGGCGACAAAGATGTACCATGATTTGAAGAAAGATTATTGGTGGCCGGGCATGAAACGCGACGTTGTTAAGTATGTTGAGCAATGCGTCACGTGTTTGCAAGTTAAAGCCGAACACCAAAAGCCGTATGGTAAGTTGCAACCGCTAGAAATTCCGATGTGGAAGTGGGAGCATATTACCATGGATTTTATTACCAAGTTGCCAAAAACGGCGAGAACCCAATTTGACACTATTTGGGTGATTGTCGATAGATTGACAAAGAGTGCGTTGTTTCTTCCTATTAAAGAAGCAATATCGTCGGAGGCACTCGCGAAGATGTTCATTAAAGAGGTGATATCTAGACATGGCATTCCCGCGTCTATTGTTTCAGATCGGGACACGCGTTTTACTTCTCGATTTTGGAAGAAGTTTCGTGAAGACATGGGTACGAGGGTAAATATAAGTACGGTGTACCATCCTCAAACGGACGGTTAAACCGAATGTACGAATCAAACATTGGAGAATATGTTACGTGCGTGTATCATTGACTTCGGTGGTAGTTGGGATGAACATTTACCTTTGGTGGAATTCTCGTACAATAATAGTTTTCACTCTAGTATTGGAATGCCACCGTATGAGATGTTGTATGGTAGAAGGTGTCGAACCCCAATTTGTTGGGGTGATGTGGGTTAAAGGGAAGTCGGGAGCTCCGACTTGGTATTGGAGACAAATGATAAAATCGTTATGATTCGGGAACATTTGAAAATGGCGCAAGATAGGCAAAAGTCTTATGCCGATAAGCGTAGACGTTTGATCAAATTTGAAGAAGGCGATATGGTGATGCTTAAGGTTTCGCCATGGAAGGGTATTATTCGGTTTCGAAAACGGGGAAAGTTAGCTCCTCGGTTTATTGGGCCGTTTAAGGTTTTAGCTCGTGTTGATGAAGTCGCGTATCGTTTGGAATTACCCGAAGAACTTGCGGGGATCCATAACACATTTCATGTTTCCCACCTCCGTAAGTGTCTTGCGGATGATTCTTCATGGATGCCTTTAGACGAAATTGAGCTAAGCAACAAGTTAGAATACGTTGAAGAGCCGATTGCTATACTCGATGAGAAGATTAAAATGTTGCGTAACAAAGAGGTGAGGACCTTTAAGGTCCAATGGCGTCATAGTAAAGGTTTCGAGTTTACTTGGGAGTCTGAGGAATTTGTGTTGGTTTATCTTCCCTCGTGTCATGCGGCTTTGATCGCGAGGACGCGCTCCGATTTAAGTGGGGGAGAGTTGTAACACCCCGTTTTCCCGTGCGTGTCTAAAGGTACGTACTTTATCAATAGTACGCTTATAACCTACTCGTTATGTGATTAGCTGAACTAAAGTGTTGGTTAGGTGTAAGTGCATATATGTATATGTGTGTGTGTGTGTATATATATATATATATATATATATATATATATATATGTGTATTCAAATGCGTGCGTGTACGCGTATATGAATGTGTCGTGTTTGGCGTCGAGTCGTGTGAGACTTAAGGTTGAGGTATAGACGTGGATAGGAAGGGTGAAAGTTGTTGTGTTTGTGTTTGAACCCTTGATTCATGTTTAATTGTCGAAGTGACCAGACCTAGGCTAACGCCGCGCCGCGACAAACGGGTCCGCACCGCGACAAACAAAGCGAAACCAGATCAGAACTTGAGTTAAGATGGGTGGTTTTTCCTTCTTTATGTCGCGCCGCGACAAAGGAGCCGCGCCGCGACACATCTGCAATTCTGACTCCGAATTCTGCTTAATTTATATAGGGTTTAGGGGCAAATTGGTCTTTTCGCGTGTAGATCTGGATGGAGCCTTTAATATCAACCACTTATTCTTCTTTTCTCATTTCTTTTCCTTTTTCTTTCTTAATTTTCTCTCAAATCCTAAAACCCACTTAGTTTAAATTTAAGATTTAGAGGTGAAGTTTTGTGAATCAATCCTAGAAGCGAGAATTAAAGTTGTTCGTCGTATCTCTAGCTACACGCTCATAGTCTTGGTAAGTTCTAACTCTAAGTCTCGAGTTTTAACTAGTTTAAACTAGGGTTTGGTTCATAAGAACTAGTGTGACCCATTTGAGGGTTAAATGGGTGAGTTTTGGGTTGGATTATTGAAAGGAAACCCTAAATAGCTATTATCTAGGGTTTGGTCTTGTGATTTGAGGTTGTAAGTGCTAAATGATGTTGTTAGTCATTAATGCACTTTTAAAATGATGAAAGAGTTGTTATTGTATAAGTTTGACTTGATTTGTGAGTTAAAGAGTCAAAAGAGCACTAGTTGACCTAATCGGGCGAAATGGTTATGAAATACACCAAGTTTAGGTTAGTTGATGTAAATAGACCCTAATCACTAGCCTTAAATGATCTATGACGAGGCGTGGCCATTAATGGGCGGTTTTGGGGTAGTTGAGTCATTTAATGCAATCGGGTCATTAAATGCTCAAGGGTTAGTGGTTGGCATTTAATTTAACTAGATTGTATGTTAATAAATGCATAATGTAATAGGTACGTTACATTGAATGGTTGCAAGCTCGGTTAGCTTTCACAAGAGACTTGAGGTGAGTGGAATGATTATACATGTGTGTATATAGTGTATTTACTTGTATGAGGTTCGATGTGGGTTTAAGTTCGGGCGTTCGATACCACATCGAGTCATTATATGATATGGGTTTAAAGTTCGGCCGTTCGATACCATGTCATATATGTGTGTGGGCGTGAAGTGTGGGTTTAAAGTTCGGGCGTTCAATACTACATTACACGTGACGGGTGGGTTTAAAGTTCGGGCGTTTTATACCACTCAGGGGTTAGTGATATAATTCGTTGTACACTGACGGTTGTTGGGAACACCGATGGGAAATTCGAAGTACCATTCCCTTGTATGATTGGTTAACCATGGTTATGTGTTTTAGTGTAGCATATTATGTTGTTCGAGTTATATATGTTTTCGTTGTGCTAGCTTGTGGTCTTGGAGATTTAACGTTATGCCTTGCGTTGGTATGCCTTTTAAATAGCTAGCGTGTATGAGGTAATTGGGTATGTGATTGCATGTAAGTAGATTATATATGTATGTGTATAATTATTGCATTCACTAAGCGTTAGCTTACCCTCTTGTTGTTTATCTTTTTAGATGCAGGCGCAGTTAAGGGCAAGGGGGTTATCGGACATTAGGCGTCCCGTGATGATGCTTTGTCGGAGTTTTGATGTTGGCCTAACGTTTTAGATAGTTTAGTCCCAAACCATGCTCGAAGTGTCATTTGGATTGTAAACTATCAATAGTAAAGGGTCAAACTTGTACTAAACTTTATTCGTGGCCCTCGTGCCTTTTGTAAACAACTAATTGTTGTGCGTTTTAAATGGAACTCGTGAAATGGGTTACACAAATTATTTGGCGTGTAATTGTGTTGTATAAAAAAAAAATTTATCATATGGATTATGGGTTGGGTTGTTACAACGACCCAGTGTATACACGTCTCAGGCTAGATCACAACTCAAAGTATATATATTTTTGGAATCAACCTCAACCCTGTATAGCTAACTCAAACATTACTGCATATAGAGTGTCTATGGTTGTTCCAAATAATATATATACATGGGTCGATATGATATGTCAAAACATTTGCATACGTGTCTATGGTATCCCAAGATTACATAATATATTAGAATACATTTATAATACAATATAAGGTAGCTAGGATATGAGTTGTATAGAATTGTTAAAATATTTCCCGTAGCTACAACAATAAAAAAATATCCAATATTGTTTTACCCATAACTTCTTCGTTTTGAATCTGTTTTGAGTGAATCAAATTGCTATGGTTTCATATTAAACTGTATTTTATGAATCTGAATAGAAAAAGTATAGGTTTATAGCCAGAATATAAGTTACAAGTCATTTTTGTAAGTGGTAGTCATTTCAGTCGAAAGAACGACGTCTTGATGACCATTTTGAAAAACATACTTCCACTTTGAGTTTAACCATGATTTTTAGATATAGTTTCATGTTCATAAGAAAAATCATTTTCCCAGAAGAACAACTTTTAAATCAAAGTTTATCATAGTTTTTAATTATCAAACCCAAAACAGCCCGCGGTGTTACAACGACGGCGTATGTCCGGTTTTACGGTGTTTTTCGTGTTTCCAGGTTTTAAATCATTAAGTTAGCATATCATATAGATATAGAACATGTGTTTAGTGGATTTTAAAAGTCAAGTTAGAAGGATTAACTTTTGTTTGCGAACAAAATTAGAATTAACTAAACTATGTTCTAGTGATTTCAAGTTTAAACCTTCGAATAAGGTAGTTTTATATATAAGAATTGAATGATGTTATGAACATCATTACTACCTCAGGTTTTGTGGATAAACCTACTGGAAATGAGAAAAATAGATCTAGCTTCAAAGGATCCTTGGATGGCTTGAAAGTTCTTGAAGCAGAATCATGACACGAAAACAAGTTCAAGTAAGATTTTCACTCGAAATAAGATCGTTATAGTTATAGAAATTGAATCAAAGTTTGAATATGAGTATTACCTTGTATTAGAAAGATATCTTACTGTAATAAGAAAGATTTCTTGAGGTTGGATGATTAGTTTACAAGATTGGAAGTAAGCTAGCAAACTTGGAAGTATTCTTGATTTTATGAAACTAGAACTTATAGAATTTATGAAGAACACTTAGAACTTGAAGATAGAACTTGAGAGAGATCAATTAGATGAAGAAAATTGAAGAATTAAAGTGTTTGTAGGTGTTTTTGGTCATTGGTATATGGATTAGATATAAAGGATGTGTAATTTTATTTACATGTAAATAAGTCATGAATGATTACAAATATTTTTGTAATTTTATGAGATATTTCATGCTAGTTGCCAAATGATGGTTTCCACATGTGTTAGGTGTGATGACCCGGGAATTTCCGACCAAATTTAAACTTAATCTTATTATGATTTCGACACGATAAGCAAAGTTTGTAAAGTTGAAGTCTCAAAAACTGTGAACTGTGTTTATGTATTTATTTGGCCTTTGACTATTTTCGACGATTCACGAACTATTGTTTGTAAATTAAAATGTATATATATTTATATAAATAAAAGTATAATATATATAGTATTGTGCATAAATAAAAATACACTTTAATTTAATGAATATATATATAAACATGTATATGTTATTATTACGAGGCTATATGTTTATGTATATAATTTCCTATTAATAACTGGTATTATATTCTATAAATTATATAAATATTCTATATCTAAATGTTGTCATAGGATATATAACGTACTTATTAATTATTAGATAGTTAATAAGATATAAATTTTACATATTAAATCTAATTATAAGTTAAAATATAAAAGTTATACTAATAACCTTACCTTCATTATAAATGTTAATATTAATAATCTTATTGTTAATATTATTATAGAAAAGTATAAGTTATTATGTTATCATTAATATCATTATAACTAATATTACTTTAGTATCATTAATAAGATTATCATGATCAAATTAAGTTATCATTATTGTTAATATTATCATATTATTATCTTTAACAATAATATTATTATTATTAACCATATTATCATATGTATTATTAATCACTAGTATTATTATGATAATTATTATTAGTAATGTTAAAAAGAATAATTATTATTAAGATATTTAATATTTAATATTTAGTATTTAATAAAATTTAAAAAAAAAAGAGACGGATACAAACACTGGACATGTCCTCTTTTAACCACATTCTATTTTTTTTTTCTTCTTCATCTATTTCACTCGTGATCTTCTCTGTCCATACTAGGCTCGATTATTTTTTTTTCTTCTTTCTTCGACATCAATCATTCATCATCATAATCAATTACATACAGCTCCTTGGATTTGATTCAGGCAATGAAGCATTTTTTTTATTTTTTTTATTTTTCTGCTCGCATTAAGTTTTTTTGCTCTTAATTTAAAAACGAGTCATTTTCAAAAATCTATAATTGCAGTTTGGTTAGAAATCTTGTGTTTAATCTATCTGTAAAGTCTCAGTTCTCAATTCTTAATAGCAATTACGAATTTGTGAGTCAAAGTTTAAAAACTAAAAGTCAACAGATTTGATCTTGGTTAAATTCGAGTTCAATTCAATGTTATGGATTCAATTGAGGTTACAGTAAGCTTATAGGTTCGATTTGAAACCATTTTCGTGTAGAACCCTTTGTCTAAAACTTTCAAAAAAAATGAAAATCATAATTTTTTTTTATAAAAAAAAAACAGCGACAGCAGCGAGCTGCTGTTTTCTTTTTTTTTCGTTTTTATTTTTATTTTTATGATTTAAATTACACTATATGATGTTATTAATATTTACATGTATTAATTAAAACCATAAAAATTCGATATTGTGGGTATTGAAACCCTTTCCTGGTCGACTAGATTAACAAAGAAGAAGAACAAGGGGAATAGAAATATAATCTGGTTAAGTACTGTTGGGTTTGATATATATTCAGGAAAATAGAATCGGATGAGTGGTAAGGCTGTTTGTATGTGTTCGAGTGATCGCGGGTTCGAGCCCTGGGGATGGCAATTTCATTTCTTTTTAGTGAGTTATTTCACTAAGGTAGTCAATTTACTTATTATATTATTATTATTATTATTATTATTATTATTATTATTATTATTATTATTATTAATTATTATTGTTGTTGTTATATTTATGATTAAACTTATAATTAGGTGTAGATACAAGAATGAAATATTATTATCGTTACTATCATTAAATTATTATTATAACTACTACCACTAATATTATTCACTATTATAAATATTATAAAAGTTAACAAATAAAAATTAAAGTGAATATATGCATATGCTAATAATTGTAATATTAGAAATTTTGATGAGAATAGAACTATGAGGACGATATGTATGATATTACTAGGGATAAATTCATCTGTATTGACAATAGATAATATTAAGGTTAAGTATGAAATTTATCTAAGTTCTTGAATTATGCATGTACGTATAACATATCTTTGAAAATTTATTGTAAGTATTATTACTAATATTACCATATGTATCATTACATAATTTTTAGTATTATTATTTTTACCAACAAAATACTACTGATATTATCATTATTAGTATTAGTATGATTATCCTTAATAGGATTGTTATTATTAAAAGCTATTATTATTGTTGTTTATTTATTATTTTATTTTTACAAAAATTATTATTTTGTTATCAATAAAACTACTAATATTATTATCAAGTATTATCTATATCATTATTATTAAGCTAATATTATTTATGAAAAATGATAATTTCAAATGACGTTGTTAAGATTATAAGTATTAAAATAAAGAGTATAGATATAAAATTATATTTAAAATTACATAACTTAACTATATTAATAATTATATAGAAATATATATAAAATGAAGATATTTAAATAATTAATAAAACTTACAAATTATTAAATATAACAAATACAACAATAATAATAATATATAAACTTATTCAATTACAAATATGTGTATTAATAAATATACAATGGTATAGGTTCGTGATTCCGAGGCCAACCCTGCGTTGTTCAATGACGTCATATGTATTTTTAATACAAAATACAGTATTGTGAGTTTCATTATTCCCTTTTTAAATGCTTTTGCAATATATATATTTTTGGGACTGAGAATACATGCGATGTTTTTTTTATAACTGTTTTACGAAATAGACACAAGTAATCAAAACTACATTATATGGTTGAATTATCGAAATCGAATATGCCCCTTTTTATTAAGTCTGGTAATCTAAGAATTAGGGAACAGACACCCTAATTGACGCGAACTCTAAAGATAGATCTATCGGGCCCAACAAGCCCCATCCAAAGTACCGGATGCTTTAGTACTTCGAAATTTATATCATGTCCGAAGGAGGATCCCGGAATGATGGGGATATTCTTATATGCATATTGTTAATGTCGGTTACCAGGTGTTCAATCCATATGAATGATATTTTTGTCTCTATGCATGGGACGTATGTTATGAGAAATGAAAATATGAAATCTTGTGGTCTATTAAAATTATGAAATGATTATTTATGTTAAATTAATGAACTCACCAACCTTTTGGTTGTCACTTTAAAGCATGTTTATTCTCAGGTACGAAAGAAATCTTCCGCTGTGTAATTGCTTATTTTAAAGATATTATTTGGAGTTATTCATGACTTATTTCAAAAGACGTTACATTCGAGTCATTGAGATCATCAAGATTATTATTAAGTCAATTATAGTTAGATATATTATGAAATGGTATGCATGCCATCAACTTTAGATGTAATGAAAGATTGTCTTTTCAAAAACGATGCAATATTTGTAAAATGTATCATATAGAGGTCAAGTACCTCGCGATGTAATCAACTGTTGTGAATCGTTTATAATCGATATGGACTTCGTCCGGATGGATTAGGAAGGGTCATTTCATTTGGTATCAGAGCGGTGGTCTTAGTGAACCGGGTCTGCATTAGTGTGTCTAACTGATAAGTCGTTAGGATGCATTGGTGAGTCTGGACTTCGACCGTGTCTGCATGTCAAAAGTTTTGCTTATCATTTCTAGTCGGAAATCATCTGCTTATCATTCTTAGTTTAGACACATCTTATTGCAGTGACTGCATGAATAATGTATAGATAAATTCATATCTTAGCGTATCTGTTATTGTTACCTTTGCCCGACAGCTTTCGTAGATTCCTCCGTAACTTATGGGATTTTAGTATTATATATACATATGTAAATTATGTATTGCAGGGTACTAATCTACATCCTATAATCTATTTCTTATCGAGAATCCTTCATCTGATCGTGCGAGATGAATCCCTCAACCATTTCGAGTCCCTTAGATTCTGATAACTATTCTGATAATTATTCCGACAGCTATTCCGATATGTAGTTTCACTTAAACTCCAAAAGCAGTGTCACCAGAATGAATCAACCAAATCAGCCATTCCCAATTCATCTGATGGTTTCGTAGTCGACTAAATCAATGGAGACAAGAAGAAGGCGATCCTTTCCACTCACCAACCTGCACTCTTGGTGAAAAACCTGAAGCACTTACCGGCGAACCTGTTGGTAACACCATTTTCTCTCTCATTTCCAGAGTATCTCACCACGACTATATCACAAGTCAGATTCAAAACCTTATTCATTCGCTCGTTCATACCGACAAACATCCCGGAGTAATAAAGTCAATGAGTTTCGCGCCCGAGTTGTAGCCTTGGAAAATATGGTGCAAAATGTACCAGCTTCAACAACATCAACTGCCTCAACTGTACCACCAGCAACAACACAAACCACAACAACACACGCCTCAACATCACAAACAGTACCCCGAGCATAATCATTGATCTACATGACGTCCTGCATCATTTATCTTCGTTCAACAGGGCGAATATGTAATCTCTAATGTTTTAGAGATTATGTATTCTAGTTCTAACGTTAAACCAAATGAGTTTAATATCATATTAACTCAATGAATCCATGATTACTTCTGAAGAAAATATATATGTATATATGTTTTCATAAAGATTGTAATTAAAAATTCTTTCGTACAAAATGTTAATTGTGAAAATATTTTAACGGGTAGGTAATACCCGAGTAATATTTAAATTTCACATTAATAAGTTACACTGTACATTCTTCAAAGATGATTCAACGGTTATTTACAATCCTAGTTACATCCACAGATATACGTATCCGTTTACCGCAGAATAACCATTTTTATTCAATTTCATATTTGGATTTTTACCTATCAGAATTCAACAAGTGGCATAATGAAGAAATAATGGACACATTAAAAATTGATTAGAAACAGACTAATTAATAATATGAAATTATGTTAAGAATTCACACTAACTGTTCCTAGCTAATTGTTCCCAGCTAACTGATTACACTTTATTTATCGCAATTTAATTATCGCAATTTACATTCTCGCAATTTTATTTATCGTCATTTAATTTCTGTTATTTACTTTACGCATTTAATTTATCGTCATTTAATTTCTGTATTTATTTTACGCACTTTAAATATCGGGACATGTATACAAGGTTTTGACATATCATATCGACGCATCTATATGCAGTAATGCGGGAGTTAGCTATACAGGGTTGAGGTTGATTCTATAATAATATATATATTTTGAGTTGTGATCGAGTCTGAGACAAATACGGGTCACGATACGTATTAATTAATTCGAATATTATATATTAAAATGTATATGAATTAGTGAATTGCTAACTGTGGACTATCAACTGTGGACTACCAACATTGGAAAATTAAAATGAATTAAAATATTGACTATAACATATGAAACTAAACAATTCTTCAAGTTTGCCACTTGATTTCATCTTAAACTTCATTTGTATCTTGACGATTACAATCAACGTTCAAACCTTTCATGATTCTTGAAAACACCTCAATCGAGAGTATGAACCAACCGCACTTCATCTACGGAAGAAGAGATTGACGCATATAGTTATGCACCTGAAAATACTTGGAACCTAAGTAAAACGTTTAACCCGTATCTGTGTTAGCTCCTTTAGCATTATTAATACCCAAAATAACTTGGTAATCCCTTTCAAAGTAGCAAATTTTGTCACAGCTCCAGCAAGTCAACTTCGACTTTTCATTCGAAGTAGCCTTACTATAATCCTGATATATACAATTACCTTTTTTATACCGGAGGATTCTTTTATATTCCACCACATTACCAGCAAATGTACCAGCAACCTTGTCGCTCCTTAGTTTAAATTCCTCCGACAAATCACTATATTTATCTATTGAAGTCTCGTCATGTACGCATCCGCAACTTGTAATGAGAACTGCCATAACAATTACCAGGAATCAGCAATTAGTACATTGAAAACTCACAGCATATCTACATCTTCTGGAATTCTGAAAAGCACTCAGTCACAAATCAATACTCTGAATGTTGAAAAAGCTGAATGAAGCAACAGAAATCATAGACAACCGTAAACGACCATAATCATCGAAAGTTTGATGATAAAGAATAGTATGTTGGAAAAGCTCAGAAAAGTTAGAACTGGAAAACGGATTGAGGTAACCACGAAGGAGACCAAGGACAAATACAAGGACCATACCATATATTCAAAGAATCCAGGTAATTCTGGATCCGATGAAACCTTCAACGAATATCTTGCTCTGTACTCATGTTAAAATCTTGCGGAAAATCTTCCTCATCAACCATCAAACTTAGAAATTCCAAAAATATCATCATCAATATCTTCGATATTTCTGAGGATATTTTCATAAATATTCTCGTCTGAAATTATATACCTCTGCGTGCTTCCTGTGTATCATTATGTTGGAAACATTCAATGAAAAATTTAGTACCGAAAAGCAGATTATGCGAAACTATGAAGGAAGCCGTGAACAAATCACAAAGAATAAGTTTGACTTCAAAGAATCCAAATGATTCCGTTTCTGATGAAATCTTTAGCGAATACCTTGCTTCCGAATCTAAACCCTTACGGATAAATCTTCTTCATCATCCATCGATATTAGAAATTCCAAGATATCATCGTATATTTCATTATAAATATCCTCCATATTTCTGAAGATATTTTCATAACTATTCTTATCTGAAATCAATAATCTATTCGTGTAATCAATGTTACATCATATAGAAACTGTTAGTTTCTATATTCTGTAAACTTTTGAGCTTAAAATATGAATGTTTTTGAAGTAGTGTTGGGAACCGATGCATGAGTTAGTATAATATAATGACACTTGATCAACGTGATTATATTACAGTAAGTCATGCTGAGTTTCTAATGAAACCTGATGATGGTTCACAGTAGATTATACCATCATCATGTGTCATGTTACATAACTCTTTCATTCTACATAACCTCCGAACATATCAAGAAGAATATATTCTTGATAGTTCTATCGTCTGTATTTTGATAAATTTGAAAATCAAATCGTGCTATCACGTTCCACCCTGCTTAGAACATTAGAATCATTTAGAACTCTATATCTACAAATTCTGGACCATTATTCGCTTGACTTGGAGTCGGGAAGAGAAAACAAGAGCATGGAGCTCCGAAAAATAAAGGAAAAATATAAAGCCGATCACAAACATAGAAATTACAAACCGTGTATATCAATGTTTATCGCCACATAAAGACACGGGAGAATCAAAAACACTATAACCCCAAGGACGAAGTAGAAGAAAACAGATTCCTCCGGTGAAAGTTGGAAAAGGAGAATGATTGTGGCAATAGTCATGATAAGGACAAGGATCAGAACTGGATTAAGCATTTTCACAATCTTTTGGATGTATGAACTAAGAAAGAAAGTATAGGAATGGTGAGAATAATGGAATGGAAGAGCTTAATTTATAGTGAAAATATTATACAGAGTAATCGAGACAGATCACCGTATTAAATTATAGAGATCTTAATTTCCTTACTCGCTGAAGAATCAAATCTTTTAGATTTCGAAAATTTTCTTTAAATCCCTTGAATTTCGGAATTCAACCCTCTACGTCAAAAGCTATGACGCACCATATATTCTAAATTCAACCATGACTAGTCAAAAGTTATGATGAAACTTATCTTTCTCATTTCACTATTTTATGATAACTTCATTTGTACGCTTCACATAATCGAATCATTTTATTCATATTAATCAATAATGATAAAACTCTATTTATCAGCTCATATTCGTCAGGAAAACATATTTATTGTTAGCCATGACGACCTCGCTCAAATTTCGGAACGAAATTTATTTAACGGGTAGGTACTGTGATGACCCGGGAATTTCCGACCAAATTTAAACTTAATCTTATTATGATTTCGACACGATAAGCAAAGTTTGTAAAGTTGAAGTCTCAAAAACTGTGAACTGTGTTTATGTATTTATTTGGCCTTTGACTATTTTCGACGATTCACGAACTATTGTTTGTAAATTAAAATGTATATATATTTATATAAATAAAAGTATAATATATATAGTATTGTGCATAAATAAAAATACACTTTAATTTAATGAATATATATATATATATAAACATGTATATGTTATTATTACGAGGCTATATGTTTATGTATATAATTTCCTATTAATAACTGGTATTATATTCTATAAATTATATAAATATTCTATATCTAAATGTTGTCATAGGATATATAACGTACTTATTAATTATTAGATAGTTAATAAGATATAAATTTTACATATTAAATCTAATTACAAGTTAAAATATAAAAATTATACTAATAACCTTACCTTCATTATAAATGTTAATATTAATAATCTTATTGTTAATATTATTATAGAAAAGTATAAGTTATTATGTTATCATTAATATCATTATAACTAATATTACTTTAGTATCATTAATAAGATTATCATGATCAAATTAAGTTATCATTATTGTTAATATTATCATATTATTATCTTTATCAATAATATTATTATTATTAACCATATTATCATATGTATTATTAATCACTAGTATTATTATGATAATTATTATTAGTAATGTTAACAAGAATAATTATTATTAAGATATTTAATATTTAATATTTAATAAAATTTTAAAAAAAAAAGAGACAGATACAAACACTGGACATGCCCTCTTTTAACCACATTCTATTTTTTTTTTCTTCTTCATCTATTTCACTCGTGATCTTCTCTGTCCATACTAGGCTCGATTATTTTTTTTCCTTCTTTCTTCGACATCAATCATTCATCATCATAATCAATTACATACAGCTCCTTGGATTTGATTCAGGCAATGAAGCATTTTTTTTTAATTTTTTTTTATTTTTCTGCTCGCATTAAGTTTTTTTGCTCTTAATTTAAAAACGAGTCATTTTCAAAAATCTATAATTTTAGTTTGGTTAGAAATCTTGTGTTTAATCTATTTACAAAGTCTCAGTTCTCAATTCTTAATAGCAATTACGAATTTGTGAGTCAAAGTTTAAAAACTAAAAGTCAACAGATTTGATCTTGGTTAAATTCGAGTTCAATTCAATGTTATGGATTCAATTGAGGTTACAGTAAGCTTATAGGTTCGATTTGAAACCATTTTCGTGTAGAACCCTTTGTCTAAAACTTTCAAAAAAAATAAAAATCATATATATTTTTTTTTATAAAAAAAAAGCAGCGACAGCAGCGAGCTGTTGTTTTCTTTTTTTTTTCGTTTTTATTTTTATTTTTATGATTCAAATTACACTATATGATGTTATTAATATTTACATGTATTAATTAAAACCATAAAAATTCGATATTGTGGGTATTGAAACCCTTTCCTGGTCGACTAGATTAACAAAGAAGAAGAACAAGGGGAATAGAAATATAATCTGGTTAAGTACTGTTAGGTTTGATATATATTCAGGAAAATAGAATCGGATGAGTGGTAAGGCTGTTTGTGTGTGTTCGAGTGATCGCGGGTTCGAGCCCGGGGGATGGCAATTTCATTTCTTTTTAGTGAGTTATTTCACTAAGGTAGTCAATTTACTTATTATATTTTTATTATTATTATTATTATTATTATTATTATTATTATTATTATTATTATTATTATTATTATTATTATTATTATTATTATTAATTATTGTTGTTGTTATATTTATGATTAAACTTATAATTAGGTGTAGATACAATAATGAAATATTATTATCGTTACTATCATTAAATTATTATTATAACTACTACCACTAATATTATTCACTATTATTAATATTATAAAAGTTAACAAATAAAAATTAAAGTGAATATATGCGCATGCTAATAATTGTAATATTAGAAATTTTGATGAGAATAGAACTATGAGGACGATATGTATGATATTACTAGGGATAAATTCATCTGTATTGACAATAGATAATATTAAGGTTAAGTATGAAATTTATCTAAGTTCATGAATTATGCATGTACGTATAACATATAATTTTTAGTATTATTATTATTACCAACAAAATACTACTGATATTATCATTATTAGTATTAGTATGATTATCCTTAATAGGATTGTTATTATTAAAAGCTATTATTATTGTTGTTTATTTTTTATTTTTTTTACAAAAATTATTATTTTGTTATCAATAAAACTACTAATATTATTATCAAGTATTATCTATATCATTATTATTAAGCTAATATTATTTATGAAAAATGATAATTTCAAATGACGTTGTTAAGATTATAAGTATTAAAATAAAGAGTATAGATATAAAATTATATTTAAAATTACATAACTTAACTATATTAATAATTATATAGATATATATATAAAATGAAGATATTTAAATAATTAATAAAACTTACAAATTATTAAATATAACAAATACAACAATAATAATAATATATAAACTTATTCGATTACAAATATGTGTATTAATAAATATACAATGGTATAGGTTCGTGAATCCGAGGCCAACCCTGCGTTGTTCAATGACGTCATATGTATTTTTACTACAAAATACAGTATTGTGAGTTTCATTATTCCCTTTTTAAATGCTTTTGCAATATATATATTTTTAGGACTGAGAATACATGCGCTGTTTTTTTTATAACTGTTTTACGAAATAGACACAAGTAATCAAAACTACATTAAATGGTTGAATTATAAAAATCGAATATGCCCCTTTTTATTAAGTCTGGTAATCTAAGAATTAGGGAACAGACACCCTAATTGACGCGAACTCTAAAGATAGATCTATCGGGCCCAACAAGCCCCATCCAAAGTACCAGATGCTTTAGTACTTCGAAATTTATATCATGTCCGAAGGAGGATCCCGGAATGATGGGGATATTCTTATATGCATATTGTTAATGTCGGTTACCAGGTGTTCAATCCATATGAATGATATTTTTGTCTCTATGCATGGGACGTATGTTATGAGAAATGAAAATATGAAATCTTGTGGTCTATTAAAATTATGAAATGATTATTTATGTTAAATTAATGAACTCACCAACCTTTTGGTTGACACTTTAGAGCATGTTAATTCTCAGGTACGAAAGAAATCTTCTGCTGTGTAATTGCTTACTTTAAAGATATTATTTGGAGTTATTCATGACTTATTTCAAAAGACGTTGCATTCGAGTCATTGAGATCATCAAGATTATTATTAAGTCAATTATAGTTAGATATATTATGAAATGGTATGCATGCCGTCAACTTTAGATGTAATGAAAGATTGTCTTTTCAAAAACGATGCAATATTTGTAAAATGTATCATATAGAGGTCAAGTACCTCGCGATGTAATCAACTGTTGTGAATCGTTTATAATCGATATGGACTTCATCCGGATGGATTAGGACTGGTCCTTTCATTAGGTGACTCACATGGGCTGCTAAGAGCTGATCATTAGAGTGTATATACCAATAGTACATACATCTAAAAGCTGTGTATTGTACGAGTACGAATACTGGTGCATACGAGTAGAATTGTTGATGAAACTGAACGAGGATGTAATTGTAAGCATTTTTGTTAAGTAGCAGTATTTTGATAAGTGTCTTGAAGTCTTTCAAAAGTGTATGAATACATATTAAAACACTACATGTATATACATTTTAACTGAGTCGTTAAATCGTCGTTAGTCGTTACTTGTAAATGTTGTTTTGAAACCCTTAGGTTAACGATCTTGTTAAATGTTGTTAACCCATTGTTTATTATATCTAAAGAGATGTTAAATTATTACATTATCATGATATTATGATATATTAATATATCTTAGTATGATATATATACAGTTAAATGTTGTTACAACGATAATCGTTACATATATGTCTCGTTTCGAAATCATTAAGTTAGTAGTCTTGTTTTTACATATGTAGTTCATTGTTAATACACTTAATGACATGTTTACTTATCATTTATCATGATTAAACATAGTGTATCAATATCTTAATATGATTCATATGTATTTAGTAAGACGTTGTTATAACGATAATCGTTATATATATCGTTTCTAGTTTCTTAATTCAATAAACTCAATTTTATGTATATAACTCATTGTTAAAATACCTAATGAGATACTTACTTATCATAATATCATGTTAACTATATATATAATCATATATATGTCATCATATAGTTTTTACAAGTTTTAACGTTCGTGAATCACCGGTCAACTTGGGTGGTCAATTGTCTATATGAAACCTATTTCAATTAATCAAGTCTTAACAAGTTTGATTGCTTAACATGTTGGAAACACTTAATCATGTAAATATCATATGCATTTAATATATATAAACATGGAAAAGTTCGGGTCACTACAATTCATGGATGAACGGATAAGTATATCTGTGGTTGTAAGTAGGATAATAAATGATTGTTGACTCGGATTTGAAGAACGTACAGTGTAACATGTTAATATGAGATCTAAATATTTATAGGGTATTACCTACCCGTTAAAATATTCTCATCATTAATAGTTTGTACAAGAGAAGTTTTAATTACAATCTTATGAAAATATAATTTTATATATATATATATATATATATATATATATATATATATATATATATATATATTTTCTTCAGATGTAAGCATGGATTTAATGAGTCAATAAGATATTAACCTTATCAGATTTATTGTTGGAACAAGAATATATAATCTCTAGAACTTTAGAAATTACATAATTGTTATGTAGAATGAAGATAATCGATGTAGAACAATATACAGAACGGAGATAAAGAATGTTACGTAGAATGATGATTATGCTCGAGGTGCAGAATGAGATGTTGAGGCGTGTGACGTTGAAACTTGGGTTGTTGATGGTACTGGTGTTGATGTTGGTGGTACTGTTGATGCCGGTGATGTTGCTGAAGATGGTAAGTTTTGCACCATATTTTCCAAAGCCACTACTCGAGCGCGAAGCTCGTTGACTTCTTCTATTTACTCCAGAATGTTTGTCGGTCAGAATGAGTGGATGAATAAGGTTTAGAATTTTAGATAGCATAAAATCGTGACGATCTATCCTGGAAATGAGGTTAAAAATGGTGTTTCGGATAGGTTCATCGATAAGCGCTTCAGGATCTTCACCAAGAGGTGAATTTGATTGGTGGAAAGGATCGCCTTCTTCTCGTCTCTATTGATTAAGTCGACTACGAACCCATCCCCAATTTATCTAGAATTGGTGATGACTGATTTGTTCATCCATTTTAGTTATACTACTTTCAGAGCTTGAGTGAAACTCCATATTAGAATAGCTGTCGGATTCCGAAGATCTTGAACTAGTGGTAAGTTCCATTTCGTATGATTATGTAAATGGTTTTCGATATGAAATTGATTTTCAGATATCATGTGATATTCTAACTGCATAGGATACCTATATTTAGTACAGGAGATCCCGTAGATTACGGAGGAATTTGTGAAATATGTCAGGCAAAGTTTACAGTAACAGATACGCTAAGATATGAATTAGCAGATACGCTAAGATATGGATTTTGTCTATACACTATTCATGCAGTCGATGCAGTAAAAACGTTTCTAGACTAAAATTATTAAGCAGATAATTCTCTAAGAATGATAAGCAGGTAATTTCTGACAAGAAATGAGAAGAAAAACTTTTGACATGCAGACACGGCCGAAGTCCAGACTCACTAATGTATCCAAACAACTATCAGTTAGACACACTAATGCAAGACCTGGTTCGCTAAGACCACCGCTCTGATATCACCTGTAGTGACCCATCCTAATCCATCTGGACGAAGTCCTCAATAGTTGGTCTCATTGCGAGGTTCTGACCTCTATATGCCATGAACGACTCCATGTAATATGAGCAAATGCACAGCGGAAGATTTCTTTCATACCTGAGAATAAACATGCTTTAAAGTGTCAACCAAAACGTTGGTGAGTTCATAAGTTTATCGTAAACAATAAAATTCATCATTTTAATAGACCACAAGATTTAAATACAGTACACCTATCTCGTGTACAAAACCATTTTTCATAATGCTTAGCAGAGTAGGTTCGTATCCTTTTCTCCCCCGTAGGTTGCCTCGCAATTTTTAATATCTTTCATAAACATAATCTCATATCAGGTATTTCGCACGACATAGAGATAAAAGTCATTCATACGAACTACAAACACCTGGTAATCGACCTTAACAAAATGCATATAGAATATCCCCCGCATACCGGCATTTCCCACGGTCATGCAAAGATATACAATCAGGCCACTCTTTTAAATATGATTGTTGTGTACACCTCACAAACAGATCATATCTTTTAAATCTGGCAGTTGTATACCTATTTCGAAGTACTAAAGCAGTTTAAATTCTCTAACTGTGGCTCGTTAGTGCCCATAGATCTATCTTTAGGATTCGCATCAATTAGGAGCTCGGTTTCCTAATTCTTAGATTACCAGACTATAAAGGGGTGATATCCGGTGTACTCATAACTCATTTGTAGAATGTTTTTAAGTACTTGTGTCTATTTCTTCAAACATTTATAAAAGCATTTCATGTATTCGCAGTTCAAAAATATATTTCAAAAGCATTTAATAAAGCAGTTGTAAAAACAGCTCATGTATTCTCAGTCCCAAAAATGTAAAGAGTAAAAGGGATCAAATGAAACTCAACATACGATATTTTGTAGTAAAAATATGCATACAACGGAACTGAACAATGCAAGGTTGGCCTCGGATTCACGAACCTATATCATTTATATATATTAACACATATAATTGGAATCGAATGAATCTATATATTATTAGTGATATACTTGTTATTTTAATAAATTACGTGTTTTATTAATAACTTAATTAAATGTATTTATTTTATATACTTTAAATAAATAAAAATGTTAATATAGTTTAGTTAAGTATAGTTCCATATGACTAATTTTTATTGTAGTAATAATAATAATATTAGTAGTAATATTGATAATAATAATAATAATAATAATATGTTTTTTTTTTTAAAATGATAAAGATACTAGTAGTAGTAATAATAATAATAATAATAATAATAATAATAATAATAATAATAATAATAATAATAATAATAATAATAATAATAATAATAATAATAATAATAATAATAATAATAATATTAATAATAATATAGTAATAATAACAATAATTAATAATAATGGTAATAGTAATACTACCTCAAAGGAGTAGTCCTTAAAAAAATGACCAAGTCCGGGTTTGAACCCGCGACGTTCCGCTAACCCGATACACTCCTTAACCATTAATCTGTTTGTGATTTCCTGAAATAATTCCTAACTAAAACTATATAATCCGACAATTCTGTTTCCTTTCTTCTTCATCAATAACAATCTATTTAATCTCTTTATCATCACCATCTTAACATCAATATCGTAATTGCACCATTATCTACATACGTTTATTATTATCATCAACATAACATCATGGTTTTATTATGATCATTATCTTTATTATCATGCCATTATTTTTTTTTTTTTGGTGATCATCATGAACACAATCATACATCTCCATTATTATCATAATTATCTCCATCATTCTTACTTAATTTATCATCGATCATCTCGTTCGTGATCATAATCATCATCATTCATCATAACATCATACATCATTCCTATCTTCTATCAATCATCACCATTCTTCATCGTTACATAATCATTATCGTTTTAATTCGTCATCATAGCAGTCCTCCACCATAATCATATATCATCCTCATCGAATCATCATAAAAATCATCACATAAAGTCATAATCATAAACATCATTCATCTTATCCAACGGGTTCAATTGTTGGCACCTGATATCAAGGAGATCATCATCATTATGATTGACGATTTAAATAGATAGTATTATATAGCAGTAGCCCATCAAGAAAGTAAGAGTTGGGTCACGGCCCAATCTTCCATTTCCATGTAATTAGCCCTACTATTACTAAACCTCATGCCCACTACTACATCCCAATATAGGAGGGAAGTCCAATTAATAATCTGTATGTTCCTATTTCGATCAGATACCGGAATCAACAAAACAAATATATAGTAGGTCTACATGTTTCCACTTTGTTCAATTCTTTGCTTACTTTCACTAGTCATTGATTAGAATTTAAATACTAGTCCACTAGAGTAAGGTCACGGGGTATATCTTTATCTTTAATAACTCCATGATTGCTACACAGCAGTAAAAAGTATCATAATAACGATGGTGGTTTGTGTTGGGTTTTGTTTGATAAATCAGGAAACAGCAAGCACGATAGCAGTAGAAATATAAATAGGTTTATGGATGTTTGTCTTCTTTTCAAACACATAAACATAATGCAGGTTTTGTTTGGGTGATGAAAGGGGTTCAATAACAGGAAAGGGAATAGTAGCATATCAAATAATAAATGCAGGAACGATAATAATAATTGATCAAAGTTAAAGTGGTATGGTGTTTGCTTCGTACCGTAGTAAATAAGTTATGATGATATTATTGTTTTGGTGGTTTTACGGATTAATCAGAAAGAAGATTGTAGCAGCAACATAGTGGAGGTGTTCTGCAGGTTACAAGATGATGATAAGAATTTATGGCAGCAGTAGCAAGATGTTGTAGTTTACGGTGATTATGTGGTAGTTCCTGACTGTAACAGTAACATCCAGTTTGTTGGTGAAGGTTTGTGGGTTCATGAAGGAATATGAGATATAGAGTGATGGTTAGTGGTGGTAATGGTTGTGCAGGTGGTTGTGGGTTTCGGTTTAGATGAAGGTGGTGGTGATGGGTTTAAGTAGATGGTGATCAAAGAAGTTAGTTTTGATTCAAGCTGAATTCACGAAGGAAAAACAAAAATATAAGTGTAGTATCAGCAAATGGGTCAGTTATTGGGGTTGAAAACCAAAAACGATTATCTATATAGTTGTTCATAGTTCTCGGTTCAAGGAGAGAAGATGAGAGAGAGTAATGGCGAGGTGTTGACGGTTATAATCGTGATGGTGTTGATTCTCGAATGGTGATGAGCAAGAAGGGAGTTGTTTGGTGATCGAAGTGAAAGGTGGGTGTGATTGTTTATGACGGTTGATCGAAGAAGAAAGTGGTGCTTTGGTAGTGTTCTCAGTTGTAAACAGAAATAGAAATAGAGACATAGGTGATTGGTATTTGGTACTTGGTACATGTATATATATATTTTATAGTGCTAGTTGACAAATCAGTTTATTGATTAAATTTGTAATAGTAAGTAGCCATCTTTTTGGCTTATCCTTGTCAACATTTTCATACAAGTAGAATAGGAGGACATCAGAAAGTAGAATAGGAAGATGGCAAAATATCTCATAGTGGAGACAGGAAACAAACTCAGGAAAGAAAAAGAAACAAAATTATAAAAAGGGATTGCAAATTTCGTTGTACGATTCTTGATTGGATATATAACAAACTGGAGATATAAAACAAAAAGAATAAAGTTGGATAGAGATATTAAATAGATTTTGATTCCTTTTTCTGATTTTATTTATATATAATTAATATTAATAATTAATAAATAAAAAATTATAATAATAATACTAATTATTAATAAAAAAACACTAATGATAATTAGAAATAATAATATAATATTATTAATGATATGAATAATCAAAATATCACTAAATAATACTAATAATAATAATAATAATAATAATAATAATAATAATAATAATAATAATAATAATAATAATAATAATAATAATAATAATAATAATAATAATAAAGATAAAAGTAAAAATAATAATAATAATAAAAATGTTAATTTTTTTAATAATAACTAATAACATTTAAGTCACAACTAAATTATAATTTCAACCATTCCTATAATAACATTTATATTTAAAAATCTTTTATTTTGAAAACCCTAATCTTATTAGAATTTTATTAATTACAATTATAACAGTAATAATAATAATATAAATAATACTAATATTGATATTAGTATTAATAAATATAATGACAGTAGTAAATATACTATTATAATAATTATACTTTAACTAGTACTTAAATTTAATACATTGATATTATATATTATTAATCATGTAATTCTTAATGATTATACATTATATATTTATACACATTTATTTACACACAATTGTCCGTGAATCGTTGGACATGGTCGAAGGTCAATTGAACATATGAAACAATTCAAAAATTTTGAGACTCAACCTAACAGACTTTGCTTATCTTGTTGAAATCATATAAAGATTTAAGTTTAAATTTGGTCAAAAATTTCCGGGTCGTCACAGCGGCTATGTTTGCTGCAAGGAAAACTCGAAAGTCTTCCTCGCTCATATTCATGATGTGTCGAGTCGTTGGTGCCATTTCCTTCAAAAATAGCCAAAAGAATTGAGTTAATCATATAGAATATTAAGAGTAGTCAATAGTATTTCGTAGCATAATATGAACTTATTTATAAAAGCTTTTTCTTCATATTAGCGTTTTATAAGTTTTAATTCGGGTAGTACCTACCCGTTAAGTTCATACTTAGTAGCTAACATACAATTCAACTACTACAATTCTATATGAAAAACTGATTACAATAAATTTCACGTTCAAACTTTTATACAATATTTTACAAATTTACAATACCGCTATTTTACATATAGCATAAAATATAGCACACAATAACTTTGATACAAAGTAGTTTCGAAGACAATCCTAGTTAATACGCAAGTCGTTCAACAAAGGCAATAAAGACACGTAATTCATAAGTCCAGAAACAAGTCATGAATTTTGGTTGTACTAATATTACTTCCTATCCTTGGTTATGTGGCAGATAACCATTGTGACTGTTAGCTAATAAGCATGTTGTAACGTCGTCAAAAGGATGAGGGTTTCGTAATGCCCAACAGCCCCATAACAATCTAAAAACCTTGTTTCTCACCCCAACTACCGAATTCGTCACTTGTGAGAAAGTTTTATTTAAAAGTTGTAATCCGATGTTCTTTTTCTCACTTTGGTGAGAAGCGAACATCACTAACCCGTAAGCATAACATGCTTCTTTATGTTGCATGTTAGAAGCTCTTTCTAAAGCACGAAGTCCTATGTTGGGATATGTTGAGTCAAAATAGGTTCTTAACCCGTAGCGTAAAATTGCACTTGGGTTCCCTGCATTTAACGCTTTAAAGAAAACACGGCGTAACTTAAGGTCTACCCAATGTGATATACCTCATCTTTCAAAAGAAAGCCTTTTATAAACTAAGGCATGCCTGGAACGTTCTTCAAATGTTCTACAAACTAATTTTGCCGTAAATAATTGCGTCGACTAATTCTAACCGACTCTAGACAAGATTTCATCAATCATGTCCCCGGGTAGGTCTTCTAATATTTTTGGTTGTCTATCCTTAACATCTATTTTGTGTTTTTTTATACTGTAAAAATAGACGAGGGTTAGATTCATAAAAGATACTTAACAAACAATACAAGCAATTTTTACATATATCATAAAATCACAAGCACACTATATTACATATATGACATCGCATGATTACAACTCTTTATTCCGACTCACTTGTTTCTTCTTCTTCGGACTTGGTTTGTTTCGCTAATTTCCTAGGGATATATGGTGCTCCCCTAATATGAGCCGTTCTTTTCACAAATGTTTTAGAAAAACCTGGTGGCTTAGATGTTCCCTGGTTATAGCTAAAACTTAAGAAATACGGGTGTTGACGGTATTTCCTATCGGGATATTTCATGTTAACATAGAGGTCATCGGGGTTGGAATTAGGTTTCTCTATTTTGATGCCTTTTCCCTTATTATTTTCTTTTGCCTTTTCAAATTGGGTCGTGGAAATTTCTATAACATCATCGGAATCCTCATCGGGATCCGATTCATCAGAAAATTGGTAATCTTCCCAATATTTTGGTTCCTCGGCGGAAACACCATTGACCATTATCAATTTTGGTCCATTGGTTGTGGGTTTTCTTTTATTTATCTGTTTTTCAGTGGTTTCTAATATTTCCTCCTCCGAAACCTCTTCTTCTTCTTCCGGTTCCTCTTCGGGAATTTGTGAGTCTTTTCAATATATATTCGACTCTTCATTATTATTAAGTGAGTCAATGGGATTTGTACTAGAGGTAAACATCTATCACACAATATCAAACACATTAAGAGATTAATATATCACATAATATTTACATGTTAATAATATATAGTATTCAAAAAAAATGTTAAGCAATCGTTTTTAAAGAAAAAATATACGGTCGAAGTCCAGACTCACTAATGCATCCTACAAACTCGATAAGACACACTAATGTAAATTTCTGGTTCTCTAAGACCAACGCTCTGATACCAACTGAAATGTCCCGTTCATAATAATTATAAATGTTTCATATTAATTGATTTCGTTGCGAGGTTTTGACCTCTATATGAGACGTTTTTCAAAGACTGTATTCGTTTTTAAAATAAACCATAACCTTTATTTTATCGACAAAGGTTTAAAGGACATAACCTAGGTTATCAAGTAATGATAATCTAAAATATCATGCTTACACATGACCATTACATAATGGTTTACAATAAATATTATGTTACAATAAAGAAAACTTTCGAATGCAGTTTTTAGAAAATATCATACAAGCATGGACTCCAAATCTTGTCCTTAATTTAGTATGCAATAGCAGAAGCTCTTAACAATCACCTGAGAATAAACATGCTTAAAACGTCAATAAAAATGTTGGTGAGTTATAGGTTTAACCTATATAATTATCAATCCTAATAATAGACCACAAGATTTTATTTTTATAAACACATCTCATATCAGGCATTTCGCAAACTTCATAGAGATAAAAATCATTCATATGTTGAACACCTGGTAACCGACATTAACTTAATGCATAGAATATCCCCAAACAGAACCTCTTATCTGTATAATAATCTCGAAAAACTAAAGCCATCCATAACCTGAATGGGGGTTGTTAGGCCCAATAGATCTATCTTTAGGATTCGCGTCAATTAGAGACCATTTCCCTAATTTTTAGGTTACCAGACTTGAAGGGAGATATTCGGTTTAATAATCCAACCATAGAATGTAGTTTTGCATACTTGTGTCTATTTTGTAAAAACATTTATAAAACTGCATGTATTCTCATCCTAAAAATATTAGATTTTAAAAATGGGACTATAACTCACTTTCACAGATTTTTACTTCGTCGGAAATTTAAGACTTGGCCACGGATCGATTCACGAACCTATAACAAATATATACATATATATCAAAGTATGATCAAAATATATTCACAACCTTTTTTATTACATTTTAATGATTTAAGTTTATTAAGTTAGCGGTCCAACGTTAGTAATCTACAACTAGTTGTCCACAGTTAGATGTACAGAAATAAATCAGTATATATTATCTCGAATCAATCCACGACCCAGTGTATACAAGTCTCAGGCTAGATCACAACTCAAAGTATATATATTATTTTGGAATCAACCTCAACCCTGTATAGCTACCTCAAGCATTACTGCATATAGAGTGTCTATTGTTGTTCCAAATAATATATATAGATGGGTCGATATGATATGTCAAAATATTGTATACGTGTCTATGGTATCCCAAGATTACATAATATATGTTAGAATACATGTATAATAAAATATAAGTTAGTTAAGTTATGGTTAGTCTAGATTTGTTACAAAATTTTCGTAGCTAAAACTAGCAAATTTATCCAATTTTGTTTTACCCGTCATTTTTTCGTTTCAAATCCGTTTTGAGTGATTCAAGTTGCTATGGTTTCATAATAAACTGAAATTTATGAAACTAAATAGAAAAAGTATAAGTTTATAGTCAGAAATACAGGTTACAAGTCATTTTTTAAAGAGGTAGTCATTTCCAAAAAAACGACATCTTGATGTCCATTTTGAAAAACATACTTCAACTTTGTGTTTAACCATGATTTTTAGATATAGTATCATATTCATATGAAATATCATTTTTCCAAAAAACAAACTTCCAATTCAAAGACTAAGACAGTTTTTATTTTTCTAACCCAAAACAGCCCCCGATTTCACTACGACGGCGTATGTCCGGTTTTACGGTGTTCTTCGTGCTTCCAGGTTTTAAATAGTTAAGTTAGCATATCATATAGATATAGAACATGTGTTTAATTGATTTTAAAAGTTATATTAGATGGATTAACTTTGTTTGCGAACAAGTTTAGAATTAACTAAACTATGTTCTAGTGATTACAAGTTTAAATCTTCGAATAAGATAGTTATATATATATGAATTGAATGATGTTATGAACATCATTACTACCTTAAGTTTATTAGGTAAACCTGCTGGAAGTGACAAAAATTGATCTAGCTTCAAAGGATCTTGGATGGCTTGAAAGTTCTTGAAGTAGAATCATGATACAAAAACAAGTTCAAGTAAGATTTTTACTCGAATTAAGATAGTTTATAGTTATAGAAATCGAATCAAAGTTTGAATATGAATATTACCTTGAATTAGAATGATAACCTACTGTAAATAACAAAGGTTTTTTGATCTTAGATGATTACTTAGAATGGATTAGAAAGCTTGGAAGTAGACTTGTAAACTTGAAAGTATTCTTGATTTTATGAAACTAGAACTTATAGAATTTATGAAGAACACTTAGAACTTGAAGATAGAACTTGAGAGAGATCAATTAGATGAAGAAAATTGAAGAATGAAAGTGTTTGTAGGTGTTTTTGGTGTGACGGCCCGGAAATTTCCGACCAAATTTAAACTTAATCTTATTATAATTTCGACACGATAAGCAAAGTCTGTAATGTTGAGTCTAAAAAATTTTGAAACGATGTTCATATATTCAATTGACCTTCGACTGCTCTCGAAAATTCAAGAACAACTACTTGTAAATATATATATATATATATATATAATAATTCGATACATGTAATTTTTTTATTTTTTATTTTTACTAGTATTATTACTAAATATAATTATTACTATTATCATTAAAAATTGTTAATATTATTATAGTTATCATTAGTATTAATTATTATTAAACTGATTATAAAAGATATCATTATTATTATTATTAATATTATACTTGTATTACTACTAGATAAAATATTAAGGATATTAATATTATTATATTTATTAATCATAATCCATGAATATAATTACATAAATATATAAAATGTAAATAAAGATATAATCATAGATGTATAAAATCTGATATACAGTCAGATATACTATATATATATATATATATATATATATATATATATATATATATATATATATATATATATATATATACGTACAGATTGTATATAAAGGTATATAAATATATAAACACAATATACGTATATAATTACAGAATGGAAAGGGATTCAGTTTGCAGTCGTTATCTAAGCTAAAAGTAATTTATTCTCTTGTCTGAAATCAGTATCATTTGATTCCAAGTTAATCACAAACTAACAAATGCAATTGAGAATCGTACACCTCTTTTATTTTCTTTATTCTTTTGTTGTTCTAATAACTCTACCTGCTCAAACCACTCTACTTGCCAATTATGTTATTCGAATACACTAAGAACCACCATCATTATCTTCCTTCTTCTTCAAAAGCACCCGTCACCATCTAGCTCAATCGATCAACCATCTCCTCATCACCTTCCATCACCTTGATGAAATCATCAAACCAAGCATTAACCATTATCATCATTACTACTAATAATCTGTTTCTTGCTTCATGAATTTTTTACAAACCAAGAACCATAACAATCACCACCCATCAATCTTCCTGCTTTAACGCCCACCAAAACACCACCTATTATCAACACAACCTTATGTTTTTTTCTTCAAATCAATATGCAAAATTTATCTTTACTATATTTTACAAGATCAACTTAACAACACCCTTATCACCTCGTCTAATCATCGAAACACGTAACATCAAACTATAACCAATACAATCACACGACCACTTTCGGTTTACTTATGGTTAGCCGAGAACCAACCCACTATAACCACCTTGAATCACTAACAATAATCAATACCACCACTCATCGTGATCTTCACTTCAATACCACCATCACCACCCCAGCTCGTTGTTACCTTAACCATCACCACACTAAGGACCACCATCTTACTATCCTCACTCTCTCTCTAACCTCTTTCTCCTTCACCAGTTCGCTGCTATATTAGTTACAGCAACTGTTACTACTGCTGTAGCTGGATAATAACTAGGAGGATGTGTAACATTAAATGGCATAGAAGAAGGAAGGTGAGCCGTAATGCCTTATGACAATCGAAAAACAACTTAATATTTTGGCAATTTAAAAAGATTTAAGATTCCATATAGTGCACTAAAAGTTAATCAAGTGTGATGAGGTAGGGATCATGGCCGACATCTTTCCCCACCCGTTTGATATTTTTTTTTGTTAAAAACATGTGATGCGGTGTATAAATTAATATGTGGATCTAATTCTAGCAACTATGATTATGGAAAAATATCGTGGAGTAAGTAGGGGAGTGGGGTCGGTACGTAATGATTATATCGATATAGAAACCGAGATAAATCATCACCTTGGCCACCATGTTTCCTTGTGGTACCAAACTTATTCTATTTAATTAGGCCAAGGGAAATTGAAAATTTGGAAGGAGATATTGCTAGATTAATGGAGGGTCCCGATTAGTTTTGTATTGTATATCACATGGGTGATTTACCCGAATTGAATTGTTAAGAATTAAGTACAGGAAACGATGAAACATGAATGCGAAGATAATATTGAAAACAAATTTTTTTTTAGAAATTGATTAATAGGCTCGGGCTAGTATTGGACTCATGAAAGGGTTTTATCCAGAACATAAATATTTAAGATTGATGGGCTTGATTACATGGTATCCTGGGCCATTCTAAATGTTGGGCCGAAACTCAATATTAATCAGTTAACGAAGATGAGTGATGTTCATTATGAAATGATGATCGTCTATGATTATGATATAAGATAGTCTAGGATGATGATAATGAATATGACTATCGAAGGATTAAGATGATAGTTGTTAGGGAATTGGTTATGACACGGGTGATGATGAATATTAATCAATTAAATTGATAATGATATCGAATCTCGGGTAGAGGATCAGTTGGGTTTTGTTGTTGGGTTCGCGGGACGTCGCGGGTTCAAACCCGGACTTGGGCATTTTTTTAGGGCTACTTCCTTGAGGTAGTTATTTATCTATTATTATTATTATTATTATTATTATTATTATTATTATTATTATTATTATTATTATTATTATTATTATTATTATTATTATTATTATTATTATTATTATTGTCATTATTATTATTATCATTATTAGAAAGATTATCATATTTATCAAAATTATTATTATTACTATCATTATTTTTATTTTGACATTAATATTATTATTTTCATATTATCAATATTATTATCATAATAACTATTATTATTATTATTGTAAAATAAAACAACTTTTAGTTATTATTATTATCAATATTATTTTATCAAATAATTATTAGTTATATAAAACTATATTTACTACACATAACATAACTATATTAACACCTTTATAATAAATATAATTCATAAGGTTATTAATGAAAAATCCAATTAAAATAACAATTAAATCATTAATAATATATAAATTTGTTTGATTACCATTTTATGTGTTAATATATATAAATGATAGAGGTTCGTGAATCCGAGGCCAACCCTATACTTGTTCAATGTCGTCATATGTATTTTTACTACAAAATACAGTATGGTGAGTTTATTTGATTCCCTTTTACTCTTTATATTTTTGGAACTGAGAATATATGCGCTACTTTTACAACTGCTTTATTAAATGCTTTTGAAATACATTTTGAACTACAAATACATGAAATGCTTTTATAAATGTTTGACGAGATAGACACAAGCAAAACATTCCTCGAATGAATTATGTGGACGTGATAATTGCCACCATTGAATTATGTGGATGTGATAATTGCCACAATTGATATGAATATTTTTCCCCTGATTATTATTGCTTGGTAACCTAAGAATTAAGGAACATCACTAATTTTGAGAATTAGTGCACGCCTAATTGACGCGAATCCTAAAGGTAGATACCGGGTTTAACACCCCACCCAAAATGTTCACTAGACGGACGGGCTAGTGGGCGTGGTGTTTAGTACGTCGAAGTTTATACAATTATTATACAGACTAGATGTTCTGTTTTGGAGATATTATTATGCGCATTATTTGTTAAGGTCGGTTACCAAGCCAAGCTATTTAAGCAATGAAAAGTGATACACAGGTTATGTGTATGTTATCTTTGTGCACAAGATATGTGTACGGTTACTAAGATTTATGAAAGATGATTTCGTACACGAGAAAGGTGTATTGTATTTAAAAGATATCACATGTACATTACAGGTGGGTATAGGATTCGGGCCCATTTGTACCATGCAACATTTAAATCTTGTGGTCTATCAAAATTACAGAATTTTATTGTTTTATGATAAACTTATGAACTCACCAACCTATTGGTTGACACTTTAAAGCATGTTTATTCTCAGGTATGAAAGAAACCTTTCGCTGTGCATTTGCTCATATTACATGGAGTCATTCAGGGCATATAGAGGTCAGAACCTCGCAATGGGACCAGTTGTTAAAGATTTCATTCTGATGGATTAGGACGGGTCACTACATTTGGTCGTTGGTATATGGAATAGATATAAAGGATGTGTAAGTTTGTTTTCTTGTAAATAATTCATGAATGATTTATAATATTTTTTGTAATTTTGTGAGATATTTCATGCTAGTTGCCAAATGATGGTTCTCACATGTTTAGGTGACTCACAATGGCTGCTAAGAGCTGATAATTGAAGTGTATATACCAATAGTAAATACATCTAGAAGCTGTGTATTGTACGAGTATGAATACGGGTGCATACGAGTAGAATTGTTGATAAAAATGAATGAGGATGTAATTGTAAGCATTTTTGTTAAGTAGAAGTACTTTGATATGTGTCTTGAAGTCTTTCAAAAGTGTACTAATACATCTAAATACACTACATGTGTATACATTTTAACTGAGTCGTTAAGTCATCGTTAGTAGTTACATGTAAGTGTTGTTTTGAAACCTTTAAGTTAACGATCTTGTTAAATGAAATTAATTCATTGTTATTATACTTAAATGAGATGTTAAATTGTTATGTTAACATGATAACATGGTGTATGAATATATCTTAACATCACACACACATATATATATATATATATATATATATATATATATATATATATATATATATATATATATATATATATATATATATATGTTAAAATACTATTACAACGATAATCGTTACATATATATATTGTTTCGAAATCCTTAAGTTAGTAGTCTCATCTTACTTGTATAGTTCATTGTTAATACACTCAATGATATACTTAATTATCATTTTATCATGTTAAATATAGTATATCAATATCTTAATACAATACATATGTATTTAGTAAGACGTTGTTATAACGATAATCGTTATGTATATCGTTTCGAGCTTTATAATTCAATATTCTCATTTTTTATGTATATCAAACATTGTTAATATACTTAGTGAGATACTTACTTATCATAATCTTATGTTAACCATATATATGTCCATATATATATATCATCATGTCATTTTTACAAGTTTTAACGGTCGTAAATCGCCGGTCAACTTGGGTGGTCAATTGTCTACATGAAACTCATTTCAAATAATCAAGTCTTAACAAGTTTGATTGCTTAACATGTTGGAAACATTTAATCATGCAAATATAGTTTTCATTTAATATATAATCATGGAATAATCATGGAAAAGTTCGGGTCACTACACATTGCTTACCGTTTGGATCTACCGACTCAATTGAGCTCCGTTCATCCTACTTTCCATGTATCAAACTTGAAGAAGTGCCTTGCCGAACTCGATGTCGTCGACCCTCTCGAACAGCTCACTATTGATGACAAACTTCATTTCGTGGAAGAACCGGTTGAAATGGACACCTCCGTCAAGACGCTAAAACAAAGTAGAATTCCGATCGTTAAAGTTCATGGAATGCCAAAAGGGGACCCGAGTTTACTTGGGAAAGACAAGATCAGATGCAAAGAAAGTATCCTTACTTATTCGTAGAGTTGGAAACGCAAGATCTCGAGGAAGAAACAACGACTACTACGCCTACTTAAATTTCGGGACGAAATTTCTTTTAAGGAGTAGGTAATGTAACATCCCGTCTTTTTCTGTTCACTTTCCGTTTATTTATCTTAAAGTCCGTTATTTAATTATAACGTCTCTCGTTACTCTACGTAATTAAGGTAATTCGTTTGGTAAATTCACGCACCCGTATTTAAACTTGAGGGACCAATGTTGTCAAGAGGGCAAAAAGATGACTAGGTCAACTAGTCAACCTTCACCCTCCTTCATTCATTTCATCTTCCCCATTTTCCACTACTTTCACTTTTTCTCTCAAACACCCATTTCATACATTCATCATCTAAATTCGATCTGGTGAGCGTTCTTCAAAACAAATTACATATTCGGAATCCTTGCATCTTCCTCTTCAAATCCATACCAACTTCATCTCATTTGGGTAACTTTCTAAAAACACTAGATTCTTTGTTCTTGATGTTTTTAACTTATTAAAGTGTTAATTAGTATCTATGGCTCAAGACTAACATGAATATATGATTTATATGCTTGTTCTTGTTATTTTGATGTAACTAGCATGAACTTGAAAATGGGTGTGTTTGATCTTGAGATTTGGTTGCTTAAATGTTGTTAGATGTTAAAAGTGCATGTATTAAATGTGTTACTAGCATCACTAGCTTCAATTTGGTATGTAGGTTGTCATGGAAAAGCTTCAAAAACATAATTGTTAAATTTGTGATTTTGAGTTGGGGTTTGATAGAAGTAAAATGGATTTTGATGCATTGAATGCTTTGCAATGTGGTTTGTAAGTGTTTAGTTGTATTGTATGCGTAATTACCTACAAAACGGCATTTTATAAGTGTGCATTTAATTCCCGAATCATCAAAGTGCATTTATGAACTTGAAAGCATTTATGGTGGGCATTTAATGATCTTTCAACTTGGATTTGATTATTGTAAATGATGATTTTGGTTGATGAAATGTGTTTAGTTGTGTTCCTCGTTAAATTACCTTTCCAACGATGTATGGTGTGACGACCCGGAAATTTCCGACCAAATTTAAACTTGATCTTTATATGATTTCGACACGATAAGCAAAGTCTGTAATATCGAGTCTCAAAATTTTTGAAGTGTTTCATATATTCAATTACCCTTCGACTGTTCTCGACGATTCATGAACAATTAAATGTAAATAAATATGTGTGTATGTATATATTTAAATAATAATTCGAAATATAATTTCAAGTATTATATGTTGTTGTTATTAAAAATTAATAAAATAAAAATAAGGTATTATAATAATTATTATTTAAAATATATCTCTATATATAAATAAAGTATATTAAAAATAAATATTAAATGATTGTAATACTCGTTTGATGTTTTAATGGATATTAAGCAAGTTAAATTCAAACTTATGTAATTTTAAAATAAACGGTGATACGAAAATGAGTTCTATAAATTTTAGGTTTATTAAAAATGTATTTAGGAACTATCCGTCAAGTTTTAACACTTTTTATATTTTACCCAGAATTTAGAGGGACAGTTGATGTAATTTTTATTTAATTAATTAATGATCAAATTTGATACCATAATGACCGAAATAAATAAATATATTTAATTTAAAAATATGGGATTTTTCTGTGTACTTTTATCCGCCACTAATTTCAAATAATGCACGATACACAGTCCGTGAAAAACTGTCGGTACAAGAATTTAAAAATCTCGGCTGCTTTACTATTAATTACTATTCCTCACTGTACATAATTGAGAATGATTGATACTGTCCCTTTCTTTGTCTAACTCCCATATCATATTTATATATATACAATTACACATAAATTAGTGTTAAAATATACACACTCTATATGCTTGATCTTTTTAATCTCAATTTGTCTGAATGCATAAAGATTATTATTATTATATTATTATGATTATTACCCCGTGATTTATTGAATGCAATCAATAAAGATTACAGTACATGTTTTGTTTTATTTTCTTTTAACCTCGATCTATCTATTCTCTCCATATACATATATGTATCTGCATACGAAACCACCTACACAAGAAAAATCATCTCCCAACCACTTGCAACTATCTTTCTGCTTCTTTCTTTCTTGTTGAATATCACTTTCAATCATCACTTAAAACAAATCGCCATTTAAACCACCTGCTAAATTCATTGAAACCACCATCATCAAGAGCACCATCTTACTACTAACCTCGACTATTACATATAAATTCTGTTTCAAACAAACATAAACACCACCTTGGTCACTTCCATCGACACCACCATAGTGAACCACCACAAACCCACCACCCTCATTTAATCGTTTGATCACCAACCTCAATACCATTGACTATCATCATCTCGCCACCCTCACCATAACCAAAACACCACCTCCATCAAACCCACTAACTACGGCTATATATCTTTTCTATTTTAACTCATCGTCAACCACCATAGTACCATCTCAAACAAACAACCAACATCGATCACTATCAATACCACCATGGACTATTATTCAAACACCCACTTGGTGTTGTTTCCTATTTTTCATGTTCGAGATACAAAATAACCACAACTCTTACTTGTTTGCCACTACTCGATGAAACCCAAACTACCCCACACATACAACCACAGATCACAATCCATTACCATACCACTACTGTTGCTCGCTGTTACCTGATTTTGCTATATGTTTCCACTCAACGAACAATAATCCAAGTTGCAGCTATCGTGCTTCTATTACAGCCATATCATGATATTTTTCGTTTTTCTGTTTTCATCTTCTACTACTGTTTACGTCCTATTTTTCTATTCTAAGTTACTGTGTTGCTGCTTGGTTACTTCTAAATCCTATTACCATGAACAACCACTTAAACCATCACCTTTTGCTCGTCAATAACCAACAAAAACCACACGAATAAAGAATGAAAGATGATGATTATGATTAATGAGTGATAATGAAAGATGAGCTGTAAAGATTAAAGTGGTACATGATCATGTTATACTATCTATTTATTTATACAAATGAAACCCACTTGCAAGACTAAAAATCCTTAATCGTATATATTAATAAAAACTGAAATTAGTTAGTATTTGCTGTTGGGCCATTTAAACTGATTGTGGGCTGAAGTCCAGCTAGGTTTTCATGTAGGCTACTTCGAATTGTAAAACCCAAACCCCATCAAAATAATACTGAGGTTTCTGTTTTATGAGAATGTTAAGTGATTATGATGAGTATTGATGATGACATGATGAAAACATGATGATCGTGAATGATAGGTAGAGAGGTATACGATAATCGTGTAAAGAAGATAAAAGTATGATGGTGATCAAGTTTATGGTGTCATGTAGAGGAGTATATTGATTATATTGATACGGTTATGTTTTAATAATAGAGATATAATACAAAAAATGATGGTTTGATTATGAAAATAAAGGATGATAATAGATTAAGATAATGATGGTGTTACTTAATGATAATGGGTTGTTAGAAGATGAAAGAAACAGATAATTGGTTAAAGGGAATTATGGGGAACTTATAATCAGGAATGTAACAACAGAGGGATGATTAGGGGAGTTATCATTGAACGAGAGGTCCTAGGTTCGAGCGGGTTAGCGGGAGGTCGCGGGTTCAAACTCAGAATTGGGCATTTTTTTTTTAACGACTACTTCTTTGAGGTAGTTTACTTATTACTCATTATTATTATTATTATTATTATTATTATTATTATTATTATTATTATTATTATTATTATTATTATTATTATTATTATTATTATTATTATTATTATTATTATTATTATTATTATTATTATATTATTATTATTATTATTATGATTAATGTTATTAAAAGGTTAAGGTTAGGTTTAAAAAAATAAAATTTAGGATTAAGTTTATGATTTAAAATAAGTTAATGATATGATTATGATTATTAAGAAAAAGTATGATTAAGTTTATGACAACTACCTATTATTATATTTGAAAATTATTAATATTATTATTATTAAAACTATTATTATTATTAAGTATTATTATTATGATTATTAGAATTATCATTATTTTTATCATTATTATTTTATTTCCCTATTATTATTATTTTTAACATTAATACTATTATTTTTACATTATTATCATTTTATTATTACTATTATATCATTATTATTTTTATAAAAACCATATTACTATTATTATCAATATTACTACTAATATTATTATCATTACTACAATAAAAATTAGTCATATATAAATACTTAACTAAACTATGTTAAAATTTTATTCATTTAAAGAATATAAAATAAATACATTCAATTAAGTTACTAACGAAACACATAATTTATTAAAATAACAACTAAAAACTAATAATATATAAATTCATTCGATTACAATTATATGTGTTAATATATATATAAATGATATAGGTTCGAGAATCCGAGGCCAACCTTACATGGTTCAGTATCGTCGTATGCATATTTTTACTACAAAATATCGTATTGTGAGTTTCATTACTCCCTTTTTAAATGCTTTTGCAATATATATTTTTGGGACTGAGAATACATGCGTTTTTTTAAATGTTTTACGAAATAGACACAAGTAATCGAAACTACATTATATGAGTGAATGATCGAAGCCGAATATGCCCTTTTGCTTGGTAGCCTAAGAATTAGTAAACCGATCTACTAATTGACGTGAATCCTAAAGATAGATCTATTAGGCCTAACGTACCCCATCCAAAGTATCGGATGCTTTAGTACTTCGAATTCATTTTTTATCATGTTCGAAGGATTGCCCGGAATGATAGGGGATATTCTTATATGCATCTTGTTAATGTCGGTTACCAGGTGTTCACCATATGAATGATTTTTGTCTCTATGCATGGGACGTATATTTATGAGAAATGGAAATGAAAATCTTGTGGTCTTTTAAAAATGATGGAAATGAATATTTATGTTAAACTAATGAACTCACCAACCTTTTGTTTGACACTTGAAAGCATGTTTATTCTCATGTATGAAAGAAATCTTCCGCTGTGCATTTGCTCATTTTAGAGATATTACTTGGAGTCATTTCATGACATATTTCAAAAGCCGTTGCATTCGAGTCGTTGAGTTCATCAAGATTATTATTAAGTCAATTATAGTTGGATATATTATGAAATGGTATGCATGCCTGTCAACTTTTGATGTAATGAAAGGTTGTCTTTTAAAAACAAATGCAGCATTTGTAAAATGTATCATATAGAGGTCAAATACCTCGTGATGTAATCATATCTTATTGTATTCGTCCTTATGGATTAGGACGGGTCGTCTCATGTGGTATCAGAGCGGTGGTCTTAGCGTACCAGGTCTTGCATTAGTGTGTCTAACTGATAGTTGTTTAGATGCATTAGTGGGTCTGGACTTCGACTGTGTCAGCATGTCAAAAGTTTTGCTTATCATTTAGTGTCGAAAATTATTTGCTTATCATCCTTAAAGTCTAGACACATGTTACTGCCTCTATTGCCTAGATAGTGTATAGACAAAAACTCATATCTTAGCATATCTGCTAATTCATATCTTAGCGTATCTGTTACTGTTACCTTTGTCTGACAGCTTCCGTAGATCCCTCCGTAACTTATGGGATTTTAGTATTATATATGCATATGTAAATTATGTATTGCAGAGTACTAATCTACATCCTATAATCTATTTCTTATCGAAAATCCTCCATCTGTTCGTACGAGATGAATCCCTCAACCAGTTCGAATTCCTCGGATTTCGACAGCTATTTCGATATGGAGTTTCACCTAAGCTCCGAAAGCAGTGTCACCAGAATGAATCAACCAATTCATTTGATGGGTTCGTAGCCAACTTAATCATTGGAGACAAAAAGAAAGTGATCCTTTCCATCAACCAAATTCACCTCTTGATGAAGAACCTGAAGCACTTACCGGTGAACCAGTCCGAAGTACCATTTTCACCCTCATTTCCTGAATATCTCATCAGGATTACATACTATCTTAGATTCTAAACCTTATTCCTTCGCTCGTTCTTACTGACAATCATCCCGGAGTAATCGAAGAAGTCAACGAGCTTTGCGCCCGAGTAATGATTTTTGGAAAGTATGGTGCAAAATGTACCAGCTTCAGCAACATCACCGGTACCAACAGTACCACCAACATCAACATCAGTACCACCGATAACATAAGCCTCAACATCACACGCCTCAATATCACCATCTGTACTTCGAGTATGATCTTCGTTCTACGTATCGTTATACAGCATTTATCTTCGTTCGACTATGTAATCTCTAGTGTTTTAGAGATTATATATTCTTGTTCTAACGATAAATAAAATGAGTTTAATATCATATTAACTCATTAAATCCATGATTACATCTGAAGAAAATATATATGTATATATGTTTTCATAAATATTGCAATTAAAAATTCTTTTGTACAAACTGTTAATGGTGAAAATATTTTAACGGGTAGGTAATACTCGAGGAATATTTAAATTTCACATTAATAAGTTAAACTATACATTCTTCGAATCTAATTCAACAGTCATTTACTATCCTACTTACATCTACAGATATACGTATCCATTCACAGCAGAATAATCATTTTCATTCAAAATTCATATTTGAATTTTGACTTATCAGAATCCAACAAGTGGCATAATGAAGAAAACATTGGACAAAATAAAATTTGTTAGAAACAAACAAATTAACTATGAGAAATTTTGTTAAGAATCCACGCTAACTGTTCCTAGCTAACTGTTCCTAGCTAACTGATTACCATTTATTTATCGCAATTTATTTATCGCATTTTATTTATCGCAATTTTAATTCTCGCAATTTTATTTATCGTCATTTAATTTCTGTTATTTATTTTACGCACTTTAAATATCGGGACACGTATACAAGATTTTGACATATCATATCGACGCATCTATATATATTATTTGGAATAACCATAGACACTCTATATGCAGTAATGATCGAGTTATATATACAGGGTTGAGGTTGATTCTCAAATAATATATATAATTTGAGTTGTGATCGAGTCTGAGACATGTACACGGGTCACGATACGTATTAATTAATTCGAATATTATAAACTATATATGAATTATTGAGTTAGTGACTGTGGACTGCTAACTGTGGACTACCAAGATTGGACAATTAAAATGAATTAAAATATTGATTATAACATATGAAACTAAACAATTCTTCAAGTTTGCCACTTGATTTCATCTTAAACCTCATTTATATCTTGACGATTACAATCTGCGTTCAAACATTTCATAATTCTTGAAAACACCTCAATCGAGAGAATGAACCAACCGCACTTCATCTACGTAAGAAGAGATTGATGCATATAGTTATGCACTTGAAAACTCTCGGAACCTGAGTAAACGTTTAACACATATCTGTGCTAATTCCTTTAGTATTATTATTACCACTTGGTAATTCCTTTCAAAGTAGCAAATTTTGTCACAGCTCCAGTAAGTCAACTTCGACTTTTCATTCGAAAGAACCTTATTATCACCTTGATTTATATGTACGCTCTTTTATTGTTACCGGGGAACCTTTTATATTTCACCATATTACCATCAGCGTTTAATCATCTAAAAACACAATTCTCCTGAAACCACCTCGGATTGATAACCGATGATTCAGATATCGTAGCATTAAATGCAGAGGAAACAGAAAAATTGTAGATGGTCTAAACGGCCAAAAGTTTGATGATAAAGAAAGGAGTGTTAGGAACGCTTGATAGAAAATTTGGTACTGAAAAACAGATTGAGCAAACCATGAAGGAGACCAAGGACAAATACAAGGACCACACCATATATTCAAAGAAACCAGCTAATTCTGGATCCGATGAAACCTTCAACGAATATCTAGCTCCGTACTCATGTTAAAATCTTGCAAAAAATCTTTCTTCATCAACCATCGAACTTAGAAATTCCAAAATATCATCATAAATATCTTCGATATTTCTGAGGATATTTTCATAAATATTCCCGTCCGGAATTATTTATCTCTTCGTGCTATCTATATTTCATCATAAAGGAAACTACTTTAGTTTCTAAATTTCTTTAAAATTCGAGTTTAAATTATGAATGTTTTTGAAGTAGTGTTGGGAATTGATGCATGAGTTAGTATAATATAATGACACTTGATCAACGTGATTATATTACAGTAAGTCATGCTGAGTTTCTAAATGGAACGTGATGATTCACAGATTATAACGTCATCATGTGCCATGTTACATAACTCTTTCATTCTGCTTAACTTCTGAACATATCAAGAAAATATATTCTTGATAGTTCTGTTCTCAGTGATTCTGGTAATTTGACAAATCAGATCGTGCTATTACGTTCTTTCTTTCTTAGAACATTAAGTACATTCAAAACTCCATGCTTACAAATTCTGGACCATTACTCGCTTTACTAGAGGTCGAGAAGAGAATAAAAAGGCAAAGAGCTCCAAATTATAAGAGAAAATATACAGCCTAATAACAACACGGAGGTTACAAACCGTGGATATTAATACGGATAGCAATATAAGGACATGGTAGAATTAAGAATAGTATCACCCCAAGGTAATAGTAAAAGTAAACAGATTTTTCTGGTGGAAGATTGAAAAGAAGGATGACAGAAATGATAATTAGGAAAATATCAAGGATTAGAATGGGATTAAGCATTTTCAAAACCTTTTGGATGTATGAACTGAAGCGACCCGTCCTAATCCATAAGGACGAATACAATAACATATGGTTACATTGCAAGGTTCTGACCTCTATATGATACATTTTACAAACATTGCATTCGTTTTTAAAAGACAAACTTTCTTTACATCGAAAATTGACAGGCAAGCATACCATTTCATAATATCCACTATCCAACTATAAATTGACTTAATAATAATCTTTGATGAACTCAATGACTCGAATGCAACGTTCTTCGAAATATGCCATGAAAGACTCCAAGTAAAATCTTGAAAATGAGCAAACGCACAGCGGAAGATTTCTTTCAATCCTGAGAATAAACATGCTTTCAAGTGTCAACCAAAAGGTTGGTGAGTTCATTAGTTAATCATAATCAATCTGTTTTATCATTTTAATTAATAGACCACAAGATTTTCATTTCCATTTCTCATAAAAATACGTCCCATGCATAGAGACAAAAATAATCATTCATATGGATTGAACACCTGGTAACCGACATTAACAAGATGCATATAAGAATATCCCCATCATTTCTGGACATCCATCGGACATGATATAAAAAATCAAAGTACTAAAGCATCCGCTACAACGGATGGGGTTCGTTAGGCCCAATAGATCTATCTTTAGGATTCGCGTCAATTAGTAGACTGGTTTACTAATTCTTAGGTTACCAAGTAAAAAGGGGCATATTCGGCTTCGATCATTTAACCATATAATGTAGTTTCAATTACTTGTGTCTATTTCGTAAAATAGTTATAAAAATTGCGCATGTATTCTCAGCCCAAAAATATAAAGGGTAAAAAGGAAAATGAAACTCACAATACGATATTTTATAGTAAAAATATGCATACGACGATACTGCACAATGCAAGGTTGACCTCGGATTCACGAACCTATATCAGTTATATATATTAAAACATATAATTAACATTTAATAATAATCAAACCGGTTTATATATATTATTTAATTAATTTAGTAATATATTTGTTATTTTAAAGGTTGTATATATATTTATTTTGTATATTAATATTTATACATATAGTTATATTAATATATATAGATAGATAACATTATATTGTAAATCAATAATTTATATAATAATAATACTAATTATGATAAAGATCATGATAATTCTAATAATAATAATAATGTTAATAAAAATGAAAATGCTTTTAATATTAATAATAATGATAATACTACTAAAAATAAATAAAAATGTTATATGTTAATAATAATACTAATATTTGTGATAATAATAATGTTCATGATATTAATAATAATAATAATAGTACTTTTACTAATAATAATAATAATAATAATAATAATAATAATAATAATAATAATAATAATAATAATAATGATAATAATAATAATAATAATAATAATAATAATAATAATAATAATAATAATAATAATAATAATAATAATAATAATAATAATAATAATAATAATAATAATAATAATAATAATAATAATAATAATGAGTAATAAGTAAACTACCTCAAAGAAGTAGTCCTTAAAAAAATGCCCAAGTCCGGGTTTGAACCCGTGATGTCCCGCTAACCCGATAACACCACTAACCACTTCACCCTTTTCTGTATTTATGGTATAATACAAAACTTATACATATTTAATCCGTTATCCATTTCTGGTTAAATCTTCTTCTACTTCGTCAATTAATTCGGCTCCGCAGGAAAACACAAGTTGGATCGTGGCCCAACAGAACCTTTGGATTATCTCGGCTCAACTGAATTTTCATACACGGCCCAACTTAATTTTATTAACTAAGCCCAATTAGTGTCCCAATCCAACAACACTTAATTGACCTAAGTTGTTTTATTCATTCTTGTTTGAATCTGCCTTGTATCCATTCATTCATTTTAAAAAAAAAACACGAATAAACTGAAACAGTGGTAATAACGATAGCTCATCATCAATGTAATACATCATCAATCATCATTATTCAATCCATGAATACATCATACGATCAATAACAACTTCATTTTCCTTCATCACCTTCATGATTATTTCGATTATTATCAACATCATTAATTTAATCGTGTATCATCATCTATCATGTTATCTCTTACCATCACCATCATGTACCATAATATCATGCATCATAATCGAATCATCATTATATTCATCATTAAATCGTTATCTCCATTATCGATCATCTTAATATCATCATAATCTTTAACAATATAACAACCATCATCATCACCATCCAAACATTCATCATCCTATCGTCACCTCATTATCACCATATCAACTCATTGTAACCTTCTTAATTAACATCCTTACTTTATCATCACGATCATAAACATCCTCATGGTTTATCCTAAATCTCGTTTCTATAACATTACTCATTTCCTTTCATTTAAAAGTAACATGTATATATATATACATATATATATGTATGTATATATATATATGTATGTATATATATATATATATATATATATATATATATATATATATATATATATATATATATATATATATATGCTTTCGAAAGTTGTATTAATTTATGATCCTCATTAGTCTAAAGTTGCATTTCCATGTATATAAAATAGATATATGACGCGTAAAGATGTGTTTGTAATTTCAACCCACTTGCCAATTCCATTCACCACTTGTAAATTTAATATAATAAGATCACCCTTTTATGAATCTCAAAGATATATTACCAACTAGTTTATCCATAAATAATTTTATTGTTTTGTACGAATAGGATAACAGCAGTAGGAGGCTCAAAATGTCACAGAAACAATAGTGAATCATCAAAAAAGTGGTGAGTTGTCGACGGGCTTAAAACAAAAAAATAATAGTGGCTGCAATAACCGGGTAGCAAAAAAAAATAGTTGAGCACATTTTGGGGTTTGTAGAGCTGGATAAAACAGAAAATTTTAGTGGCTGTGTATTGTAGTTTACGGTATTTGTACAATACGAAAATAGAAAGTAAAGTATAGCAGCGGGCATGAATAATTGGAGAGTGATGATGATTGAGTTGTTAAGCTTGAAAGGAAAAGAAAACATAGGTACCGTGCGAGACAGCATCACATAAGTAAACGATGATGGTGGTTTCAATGGTGCTTGGATTGGCTGATTGGACAGGAAATAGAATCACGTAGCAGAGTGGTGACTGGTTTGTTGATGGTGTCCTCGATAAAATATACAGGAACACAATCAGTTACTGCAACAGTAATAGTTGCAACCTTGTTGAAGAGCTGTTCGAGAAAAAGAATTAAATAAATTCATAGGAGGCTAGAAACATTAACGAACACGTGGTTGTCCTAAATGAGCGAATGGTGTTTGCAAGTGGTTTGTTGTTCATGGTGGTGGGATATGGTGGTAGTGTTATTGTGATCGAAAGTGATGATTTTAAAATGGGTTTGTTCAAAGTTGGTGATGGTGCTCGAATTTTATGTTTGAAACACAAATAGAAACAGTTGCAAGAGTAAAGAGATAAATTGAATTGGTGATGAGTTTGATTGGCCATTTAGGATGGAATTGATGATTAATAATTGTAGTGGTATTATAGATGAAGAAGTAAAAAGAAAGTGATAAGTGTGTTGATTCCTTATGTCCGCTCAATGTAATAATATATGCCATTATTTTGTGTGCCAAACAAGAACAGTAACCAACATTAATCAAATTGTTGAGAAATTGAGATTGAAAGGAAGTTCACGGGTGTACAGAAAAAAAAAATATACAGTTGAGAGGGATGTCTAACTGATTTCACGTATTTAATTAATTTATTATATTTAATATTTTTAATTAATATTTTAATATTACTATTAATATTAATATTAATAATTATCATAATAATAATATAACAACTTTAATATCAATACATAATTATTTACATAAGATAAAATATTTTAAATTTTATATATATATATATATATATATATATATATATATATATATATATATATATATATATATAATACTTATAAATTATTTATATTTCAATATGCATATAAATGATTATATATAGAATCATATATATATATATATATATATATATATATATATATATATATATATATATATATATATATATATATATATATATATATTCCATGTATTAACCTACATTTGTTAATTTATAAGTATCTGTTATTAACTTCGTTAATAAATGAGTTTTTCAAAATAATGAAATTAAAGTTGGTAAAATATATAGCTACATATTTCTAAATACTATATTTATATATATATAATTACATAATATTATATTTCAATTTATATTTCAAATTTTCATATATATATATATATATATATATATATATATATATATATATATATATATATATATATATATATATATATATATATATATACACACACACACACACATATCTATTTACAATTAATTGTTCATGAATCATCGGAAATAGTCAAAGGTTAAATGAATGTATGAACATAGTTTGAAATCCTTGAAATTCAACTTACCAAACTTTGCTTATCGTGTCGGAGTAATATAAAGATTAAGTTTAAATTTGGTCGGAAATTTCCGGGTCGTCACATGAACTAGGAAAGAAAGTATAGGAATGGTGAAAATAATGGAACGAAAAAAGTTTAATTTATAATGGAAATATCAGACAGAGTAATTAAGACAGATCACCGTATTTAATTATAAAGATCTTAATTTCCTTATTCACCGAAGAATCAAATCTTTTAGATTTCGAAAATTTTCTTTAAATCCATTAAAATCCGGAATTCAACCAAGACAACTTCAAAAGTTAAGACGAAACTTTATTTATTCATTTCACTCTTTTGTGATAGCTTCATTCATGCTCTTCGAATAATCGAATTGTTTTATCCATATTACTCAATGAAGATAAAACTCTATTTATTAACTCATATTCATCATGAAAACATTTTTTATTGTTAGCCATGACCACCTCACTCAAATTTTGGGATGAAATTTCTTTAACGGGTAGGTACTGTGATGACCCGGAAATTTCCGACCAAATTTAAACTTAATCTTTATATGATTTCGACACGATAAGCAAAGTCTGTAATATCGAGTCTCAAAATTTTTGAACTATTTCATATATTCAATTACCCTTCGACTGTTCTTGACGATTCACGAACAATTAATTTTAAATAAATATGTGTGTATGTATATATATAAATAATAATTCGAAATATAATTTGAAGTATTATATGTTGTTGTTATTAAAAATTAATAAAATAAAAATAAGATATAATAATAATTATTATTTAAAATATATCTCTATATATAAATAAAGTATATTATAAATAAATATTAAATGATTGTAATACTCGTTTGATGTTTCGATGGATATTAAGCAAGTTAAATTCAAACTTATGTAATTTTAAAATAAACGGTGATACGAAAATAAGTTCTATAAATTTTAGGCTTAGTAAAAATGTATTTAGGAACTATCTGTTAAGTTTTAACACTTTTTATATTTTACCCAGAATTGAGAGGGACAGTTGATGTAATTTTTATTTAATTAATTAATGATCAAATTTGATACAATAATGACCGAAATAAATAAATATATTTAATTTAAAAATATGGGATTTTTCTGTGTACTTTTATCCGCTACTGATTTCAAATAGTGCACGATACACAGTCCGTGAAAAACTGTCGGTACAAGAATTTAAAAATCTCGGCTGCTTTACAATTAATTACTATTCCTCACTGTATATAATTGAGAATGATTGATACTGTCCCTTTCTTTGTCTAACTCCCATATCATATTTATATATATACAATTACACATAAATTAGTGTTAAAATATACACACTCTATATGCTTGATCTTTTTAATGTCAATTTGTCTGAATGCATAAAGATTATTATTATTATATTATTATGATTATTACCCCGTGATTTATTGAATGCAATCAATTAAGATTATAGTACATGTTTTGTTTTATTTTCTTTTAACCTCGATCTATCTATTCTCTCCATATACATATATTTATCTGCATACGAAACCACCTACACAAGAAAAACCATCTCCCAACCACTTTCAACTATCTTTCTGCTTCTTTCTTTCTTGTTGAATATCACTTTCAATCATCACTTAAAACAAATCGCTATTTAAACCACCTGCAAAATTCATTGAAACCACCATCATCAAGAGCACCATCTTACTACTAACCTCGACTATTACATATAAATTCTGTTTCAAACAAACATAAACACCACCTTGGTCACTTCCATCAACACCACCATAGTGAACCACCACAAACCCACCACCCTCATTTTATCTTTTGATCACCAACCTCAATACCATTGACTATCACCATCTCGCCACCCTCACCATAACCAAAACACCACCTCCATCAAACCCACTAACTATGGCTATATATCTTTTCTGTTTTAACTCGTCGTCAACCACCATAGTACCATCTCAAACAAACAACCAACATCGATCACTATCAATACCACCATGGACTATTATTCGAACACCCACTTGGTGTTGTTTTCTATTTTCATGTTCGAGATACAAACTAACCACAACTCTTACTTGTTTGCCACTACTCTATGAAACCCAAACCACCTCACACATACAACCACAGATCACAATCCATTACCATACCACTACTGTTGCTTGCTGTTACCTGATTCCGCTATCTATTTCTACTCAACGAACAATAATCCAAGTTGCAGTTATCGTGCTTCTATTACAACCATATCATGTTATTTTTCATTTTTCTGTTTTCATCTCTACTACTGTTTACGTCCTATTTTTCTATTCGAAGTTACTGTGTTGCTGCTTAGTTACTTCTAAATCCTATTACCATGAACAACCACTTAAACCATCACCTTTTGCTCGTCAATAACCAACGAAAACCACAAGAATAAAGAATGAAAGATGATGATTATGATTGATGAGTGATAATGAAAGATGAGCTGTAAAGATTAAAGTGGTACAGGATCATGTTATACTATCTATTTATTTATACAAATGAAACCCACTTGCAAGACTAAAAATCCTTATTCGTATATATTAATAAAAACTGAAATTAGTTAGTATTTGATGTTGGGCCATTTAAACTGATTGTGGGCCGAAGTCCAGCTAGGTTTTCATGTGGGCTGCTTCAAATTGTAAAACCCAAACCCCATCAAAATAATACTGAGGTTTCTGTTTTATGAGAGTGTTAAGTGATTATGATGAGTATTGATGATGACATGATGAAAACATGATGATCGCGAATGATAGGTAGAGAAGTATATGATAATCATGTAATGAAGATAAAAGTATGATGGTGATCAAGTTTATGATGTCATGTAGAGGAGTATATTGATGATATTAATACCATTATGTTTAAATAATAGAGATATAATACACAAAATGTGAAGGTATTTCGTATGCCCGAGAGACATATTAAATTAATGTGGCTAATGTGTTATGATCCAAGTCGGGTCATACCCAATAACAAGCTTACCAACACTTTATATGTATTTAATCTTAACGATTGGATCGTTAAACAAATACGCGACACTTGAACTTTAGAAAATCGGTTTTCTAAAATATCATCACTTGAGATAAATTATTTGGTTAATTTATGTATATTAAGGATTTAATTATTTACAGGTATAAATAATTATGTTGTGTTATATTTTATAAAATGGTTTATAAAATGAAAGTAACTTAATAAATAACATGGGTTTTATTACTTGTGTACAAATAACAAGTTTTATAAAAATTAAATGCCTTATAAAACCCTTGTTGGTGGACGTTTTTGGAGAGCCAAGACACAACACCCATGCTCTATTTTGTTGCTTTTAATACTACACATTCCTTAAGACATGCAAGCATCTTTTTTGCTAGAGGTTAGGACTTAAGTAAGAGAGTCTTGTGACTTCAAAAATACTGCATTTTGCTCTCCCCATTTGCTGTGTTCTGGCCGTGAATTAGCAAAGGAAAGAAGGCAGTTTTTGCTTGCAAATTTAGCTAATTCAAGTGTCTAAAATCCTAAATAATTAAAGGTGGTGTTGGTGCACAAAAGGCTTGGGGTATTACACACTTGAGGCTTCAAATTAGAAGCTATTTTCTCCATCATCTTCTTCTTCATATCCTGCTATCCATTCAACTCATTACTCACCATTGAAGAGGTATAATCTTCTTCTTTTACTTGTATTATATGTAAGTATGATTCCAAGACTTGATATTAGTATGGAATTTAACAAAACGGTTTTATATATGTACTTGTTCTATTAATGCTTCCGCTCGTATTAACTATCTTAAAATTGGTTTTATGATTGTGTAAACTACATGAACATGTTGTTTTGAATCTTGTTAAATTCCATTAATGGTATCTAGAGCCGAAGTCTATGGATTATGCTTCTTATATGGTCTTTAAACCCACTATATTTGCATTCCATGTACATGCATGAAAATGGAATACAAAATTGTCGGGTTTGGGTGGGTATGTATTTTGGCCGAATTATAGGAGTCCCAAAAGTGGGTTTTGGGCTCTTCTATTTGGTTCATATTTGGTTGTATGATGATGTTCACAATCTAAGCCTTGGCCTTGTGTTTGGTTGTATGTTTGATGATTATTTATTATTCATTTGGTATGTAATATTAATTCATTCATTTGGTTTGTAATATTTATTCATTTGGTTATATAATTTATTTTATATTTGGTATGTAAAATAGATTAGGTTGTATTTTCATTTTCTAGAGAAAAATGTATTAGGATATATTTTTTGTAAAGAGTATGAAGATGCAAAAGATGGAGCAAAAGAAGAACACATGCATTTGGATGCAAGATTTAGTGGGAGATGTTAAATCTCCTACTTTGTGTTATGACCCATTAACCGGTGACATTTGTTTTCGGCTAAACAAATGTCCACCAAAAGGCTAGATTGTGAACATATTATTTTTGCATGTGTGGTTGTTTTGTTGTTTGATTATAGATTGTATGTTTGGTTGCTACAAATTAATCACACAAGTTAACCACAAACAAACTAAAAATTTAATTAGTTAAATTAGACGTTATTTACAACATGCAAAATGACAATTTAAATGGTTAAATTGGAATGGCAAAAGGACATTAATAAATGGTTGTTAAGAACACATAATAATTGGTTATTAAAACACATATAAAATGGTTTATATCAAATCAAGTAATTGGCTTAATTACAAGACATGAAAATGGATTTTCATATAAACCATACACTAAATGCATGTTGGTGTATGGTGTAAATGTTTTCTTAAACTAGAATTAACGAAAACTTAAAATCCCTTAATCGACAAGGAAAACAAGTTAAATGCCATCCTTTTGTGTGACACTTGAAAATATTAGGGAACTCATAATGGGATAAAGGTCACCTAACCGTTGTGAGCAAACTAATATGATTGAGGTAAATTTCGCACACTTGTGGGATAAAGGTCACCTAACCACTTGGATGTTAAATTTACACGTTTACACAAGTAGGACGACTTGATTTGGGAATCATGAACTTAGGGTCACCGAAGCATGAGGAACAAATAGGCATTGATGGGATGAATATGCCATGCAAAAGGATTGCATGATCCCATAATTTAGAAGTTGCAAAAGGATTGCAATTGTCATATAAATGACTACCTAGCTAAATCAAATAACGGGATAAAGGTCACCTAACCGAAATTTGATTTACCGTTGGATTCTAATATTTAATAAGTCAATTAATTATAAAAGGGTATTGTTTATTAAATTTAAAATTGATACTTAAATGAACTTTGTTAATTTTGTAGATAGCCGCAAATAACAACAACATGCAAAATGCACCACTTAACCTAAACAACCTATCATTAAGGTCTCTCCTCGAGAAAGACAAACTCAACCATACGAACTTTATGGATTGGTTCCGTAATCTTAGGATTGTCCTCAACTTGAGGATAAAGCGTATGTGTTGGAGGACCCTATTCCCGACCAACCGGATGAGGAAGATCTAGAGGGCATGGCTTATTATGACAAGTATTACGCCGATTCGGTGCAAGTCGCTTGCCTAATGCTTGGGACTATGATACCCGAACTCCAAAAGGATTTCGAACATCATAGTGCATATGACATGATTACGCAATTGAAGGAGATGTTCCTTCAACAAGCACGTGTCGAGCGCTTCGAAACGGTTCGAGCGCTATATGCATGTCGTATGGATGACACCCAATCCGTATCCTCTTATGTCCTCAAAATGAAAAGCCTTATTGATCGCGCAAACCGTCTTAATCTCAACATATCTAATGAGCTAGCCACCGATATTATCCTAAACTCCTTGTCAAAGAGGTTTGACCAATTTGTAATTAATTACAATATGAATGGGATGGATAAGACCATTGGTGAACTTCATGGCATGTTAAGGACGGCCAAAACTAGCATGGGTAAGAGGGCTTCACCCGTGCTAATGATCAATGATGGTGGGTCCAAAGGTAATAACACCTCTAAGCCAAAGGCGGCTAAGAGGAAAGGACCCGCCCATCAAGGCAAGGAAAAGGGGAGGATGGTTACTGAAATGTCCCGTTCTTATTGATTAAAAACGTTCCATATTAATTGATTTCGTTGCGAGGTTTTGACCTCTATATGAGACATTTTTCAAAGACTGCATTCATTTTTAAACAAACCATAACCTTTATTTCATCAATAAAGGTTTAAAAAGCTTTACGTAGATTATCAAATAATGATAATCTAAAATATCCTGTTTACACACGACCATTACATAATGGTTTACAATACAAATATGTTACAACAAAATAAGTTTCTTGAATGCAGTTTTTACACAATATCATACAAGCATGGACTCCAAATCTTGTCCTTATTTAAGTATGCGACAGCGGAAGCTCTTAATAATCACCTGAGAATAAACATGCTTAAAACGTCAACAAAAATGTTGGTGAGTTATAGGTTTAACCTATATATATCAAATCGTAACAATAGACCACAAGATTTCATATTTCAATACACATCCCATACATAGAGATAAAAATCATTCATATGGTGAACACCTGGTAATCGACAATAACAAGATGCATATATAAGAATATCCCCATCATTTCGGGACACCCTTCGGATATGATATAAATTTCGAAGTACTAAAGCATCCGGTACTTTGGATGGGGTTTGTTAGGCCCAATAGATCTATCTTTAGGATTCGCGTCAATTAGGGTGTCTGTTCCCTAATTCTTAGATTACCAGACTTAATAAAAAGGGGCATATTCGATTTCGATAATTCAACCATAGAATGTAGTTTCACGTACTTGTGTCTATTTTGTAAATCATTTATAAAACCTGCATGTATTCTCATCCCAAAAATATTAGATTTTAAAAGTGGGACTATAACTCACTTTTACAGATTTTTACTTCGTCGGGAAGTAAGACTTGGCCACTGGTTGATTCACGAACCTATAACAATATATACATATATATCAAAGTATGTTCAAAATATATTTACAACACTTTTAATATATTTTGATGTTTTAAGTTTATTAAGTCAGCTGTCCTCGTTAGTAACCTACAACTAGTTGTCCACAGTTAGATGTACAGAAATAAATCGATAAATATTATCTTGAATCAATCCACGACCCAGTGTATACGTATCTCAGTATTGATCACAACTCAAACTATATATATTTTGGAATCAACCTCAACCCTGTATAGCTAACTCCAACATTCACATATAGAGTGTCTATGGTTGTTCCGAAATATATATAGATGTGTCGACATGATAGGTCGAAACATTGTATACGTGTCTATGGTATCTCAAGATTACATAATATATAATACAAGTTGATTAAGTTATGGTTGGAATAGATTTGTTACCAATTTTCACGTAGCTAAAATGAAAAAAAATTATCCAATCTTGTTTTACCCATAACTTCTTCATTTTAAATCCGTTTTGAGTGAATCAAATTGCTATGGTTTCATATTGAACTCTATTTTATGAATCTAAACAAAAAAAGTATAGGTTTCTAGTCGGAAAAATAAGTTACAAGTCGTTTTTGTAAAGGTAGTCATTTCAGTCGAAAGAACGACGTCTAGATGACCATTTTAGAAAACATACTTCCACTTTGAGTTTAACCATAATTTTTGGATATAGTTTCATGTTCATAATAAAAATCATTTTCTCAGAATAACAACTTTTAAATCAAAGTTTATCATAGTTTTTAATTAACTAACCCAAAACAGCCCGCGGTGTTACTACGACGGCGTAAATCCGGTTTTACGGTGTTTTTCGTGTTTCCAGGTTTTAAATCATTAAGTTAGCATATCATATAGATATATAACATGTGTTTAGTTGATTTTAAAAGTCAAGTTAGAAGGATTAACTTTTGTTTGCGAACAAGTTTAGAATTAACTAAACTATGTTCTAGTGATTACAAGTTTAAACCTTCGAATAAGATAGCTTTATATGTATGAATCGAATGATGTTATGAACATCATTATTACCTTAAGTTCCTTGGATGAACCTACTGGAAAAGAGAAAAATGGATCTAGCTTCAATGGATCCTTGGATGGCTCAAAGTTCTTGAAGCAAAATCATGACACGAAAACAAGTTCAAGTAAGATCATCACTTGAAATAAGATTGTTATAGTTATAGAAATTGAACCAAAGTTTGAATATGATTATTACCTTGTATTAGAATGATAACCTACTGTAAGAAACAAAGATTTCTTGAGGTTGGATGATCACCTTACAAGATTGGAAGTGAGCTAGCAAACTTGAAAGTATTCTTGATTTTATGAAACTAGAACTTTTGGAATTTATGAAGAACACTTAGAACTTGAAGATAGAACTTGAGAGAGTTCAATTAGATGAAGAAAATTGAAGAATGAAAGTGTTTGTAGGTGTTTTTGGTCGTTGGTGTATGGATTAGATATAAAGGATATGTAATTTTGTTTTCATGTAAATAAGTCATGAATGATTACTCATATTTTTGTAATCTTATGAGATATTTCATGCTAGTTGCCAAATGATGGCTCCCACATGTGTTAGGTGACTCACATGGGCTGCTAATAGCTGATCATTGGAGTGTATATACCAATAGTACATACATCTAAAAGCTGTGTATTGTACGAGTACGAATACGGGTGCATACGAGTAGAATTGTTGATGAAACTGAACGAGAATGTAATTGTAAGCATTTTTGTTAAGTAGAAGTATTTTGATAAGTGTATTGAAGTCTTTCAAAAGTGTATAAATACATATTAAAACACTACATGTATATACATTTTAACTGAGTCGTTAAGTCATCGTTAGTCGTTACATGTAAGTGTTGTTTTGAAACCTTTAGGTTAACGATCTTGTTAAATGTTGTTAACCCAATGTTTATAATATCAAAATAGATTTTAAATTATTATATTATCATGATATTATGATGTACGAATATCTCTTAATATGATATATATACATTAAATGTCGTTACAACGATAAACGTTACATATATGTCTCGTTTCAAAATCATTAAGTTAGTAGTCTTGTTTTTACATATGTAGTTCATTGTTAATATAATTAATGATATGTTTACTTATCATAATATCATGTTAACTATATATATAACCATATATATGTCATCATATAGTTTTTTTACAAGTTTTAACGTTCGTGAATCACCGGTCAACTTGGGTGGTCAATTGTCTATATGAAACCTATTTCAATTAATCAAGTCTTAACAAGTTTGATTGCTTAACATGTTGGAAACATTTAATCATGTAAACATCAATCTCAATTAATATATATAAACATGGAAAAGTTCGGGTCACTACAGTACCTACCCGTTAAATAAATTTCGTCCCGAAATTTTAAGCTGTTGAAGGTGTTGACGAATCTTCTGGAAATAGATGCGGGTATTTCTTCTTCATCTGATCTTCACGCTCCCAGGTGAACTCGGGTCCTCTACGAGCATTCCATCAAACCTTAACAATTGGTATCTTGTTTTGCTTAAGTCTTTTAACCTCACGATCCATTATTTCGACGGGTTCTTCGATGAATTGGAGTTTTTCGTTGATTTGGATTTCATCTAACGAAATAGTGAGATCTTCTTTAGCAAAACATTTCTTCAAATTCGAGACGTGGAAAGTGTTATGTACAGCCGCGAGTTGTTGAGGTAACTCAAGTCGGTAAGCTACTGGTCCGACACGATCAATAATCTTGAATGGTCCAATATACCTTGGATTTAATTTCCCTCGTTTACCAAATCGAACAACGCCTTTCCAAGGTGAAACATTAAGCATGACCATCTCTCCAATTTCAAATTCTATATCTTTTCTTTTAATGTCAGCGTAGCTCTTTTGTCGACTTTGGGCGGTTTTCAACCGTTGTTGAATTTGGATGATCTTCTCGGTAGTTTCTTGTATAATCTCCGGACCCGTAATCTGTCTATCCCCCACCTCACTCCAACAAATCGGAGACCTGCACTTTCTACCATAAAGTGCTTCAAACGGCGCCATCTCAATGCTTGAATGGTAGCTGTTGTTGTAGGAAAATTCTGCTAACGGTAGATGTCGATCCCAACTGTTTCCGAAATCAATAACACATGCTCGTAGCATGTCTTCAAGCGTTTGTATCGTCCTTTCGCTCTGCCCATCAGTTTGTGGATGATAGGCAGTACTCATGTCTAGACGAGTTCCTAATGCTTGCTGTAATGTCTGCCAGAATCTTGAAATAAATCTGCCATCCCTATCAGAGATAATAGAGATTGGTATTCCATGTCTGGAGACGACTTCCTTCAAATACAGTCGTGCTAACTTCTCCATCTTGTCATCTTCTCTTATTGGTAGGAAGTGTGCTGATTTGGTGAGACGATCAACTATTACCCAAATAGTATCAAAACCACTTGCAGTCCTTGGTAATTTAGTGATGAAATCCATGGTAATGTTTTCCCATTTCCATTCCGGGATTTCGGGTTGTTGAAGTAGACCTGATGGTTTCTGATGCTCAGCTTTGACCTTAGAACACGTCAAACATTCTCCTACGTATTTAGCAACATCGGCTTTCATACCCGGCCACCAAAAATGTTTCTTGAGATCCTTGTACATCTTCCCCGTTCCAGGATGTATTGAGTATCTGGTTTTATGAGCTTCTCTAAGTACCATTTCTCTCATATCTCCAAATTTTGGTACCCAAATCCTTTCAGCCCTATACCGGTTTCCGTCTTCCCGAATATTAAGATGTTTCTCCGATCCTTTGGGTATTTCATCCTTTAAATTTCCCTCTTTTAAAACTCCTTGTTGCGCCTCCTTTATTTGAGTAGTAATGTTATTATGAATCATTATATTCATAGATTTTACTCGAATGGGTTCTCTATCCTTCCTGCTCAAGGCATCGGCTACCACATTTGCCTTCCCCGGGTGGTAACGAATCTCAAAATCGTAATCATTCAATAATTCAATCCACCTACGCTGCCTCATATTCAGTTGTTTCTGATTAAATATGTGTTGAAGACTTTTGTGGTCGGTATATATAATACTTTTGACCCCATATAAGTAGTGCCTCCAAGTCTTTAATGCAAAAACAACCGCGCCTAATTCCAAATCATGCGTCGTATAATTTTGTTCGTGAATCTTCAATTGTCTAGACGCATAAGCAATCACCTTCGTTCGTTGCATTAATACACAACCGAGACCTTGCTTTGATGCATCACAATAAATCACAAAATCATCATTCCCTTCAGGCAATGACAATATAGGTGCCGTAGTTAGCTTTTTCTTCAATAACAGAAACGCTTTCTCTTGTTCATCATTCCATTCAAATTTCTTCCCTTTATGCGTTAATGCAGTCAAGGGTTTTGCTATTCTGGAAAAGTCTTGGATGAACCTTCTGTAGTAACCAGCTAGTCCTAAAAACTGGCGTATGTGTTTCGGAGTTTTCGGGGTTTCCCACTTTTCAACAGTTTCTATCTTTGCCGGATCCACCTTAATACCTTCTTTGTTCACTATGTGACCGAGGAATTGAACTTCATCCAACCAAAATGCACACTTTGAAAACTTAGCGTACAATTCTTCCTTCCTCAATACTTCTAACACCTTTCTCAAATGTTCACCGTGTTCTTGGTCATTCTTTGAGTAAATAAGTATGTCATCAATGAAAACAATGACAAACTTGTCAAGGTATGGTCCACACACTCGGTTCATAAGGTCCATGAACACAGCTGGTGCATTAGTTAAACCAAACGGCATGACCATAAACTCGTAATGACCGTAACGTGTTCTGAAAGCAGTCTTTGGAATATCATCTTCTTTCACCCGCATTTGATGATACCCGGAACGTAAGTCAATCTTTGAATAAATAGACGAGCCTTGTAGTTGATCAAATAAGTCGTCGATTCTCGGTAGTGGGTAGCGGTTCTTGATGGTAAGTTTGTTCAACTCTCGGTAGTCGATACACAACCTGAATGTACCATCTTTCTTCTTGACAAACAAAACAGGAGCTCCCCACGGTGATGTGCTTGGTCGAATGAAACCACGCTCTAAAAGTTCTTGTAATTGGCTTTGCAGTTCTTTCATCTCGCTGGGTGCGAGTCTGTAAGGAGCACGAGCTATTGGTGCAGCTCCTGGTACAAGATCTATTTGAAATTCAACGGATCGATGTGGGGGTAATCCCGGTAATTCTTTCGGAAATACATCGGGAAATTCTTTTGCAATGGGAACATCATTGATGCTCTTTTCTTCAGTTTGTACTTTCTCGACGTGTGCTAGAACAGCATAGCAACCTTTTCTTATTAGTTTTTGTGCCTTCAAATTACTAATAAGATGTAGCTTCGTGTTGCCCTTTTCTCCGTACACCATTAAGGGTTTTCCTTTTTCTCGTATAATGCGAATTGCATTTTTGTAACAAACAATCTCCGCTTTCACTTCTTTCAACCAGTCCATACCGATTATCACATCAAAACTCCCTAACTCTACTGGTATCAAATCAATCTTAAATGTTGCGCTAACCAGTTTAATTTCTCGATTCCGACATATATTATCTGCTGAAATTAATTTACCATTTGCTAATTCGAGTAAAAATTTACTATCCAAAGGCGTCAATGGACAACTTAATTTAGCACAAAAATCTCTACTCATATAGCTTCTATCCGCACCCGAATCAAATAAAACGTAAGCAGATTTATTGTCAATAAGAAACGTACCCGTAACAAGCTCCGGGTCTTCCTGTGCCTCTACCGCATTAATATTGAAAACTCTTCCACGGCCTTGTCCATTCGTGTTCTCCTGGTTTGGGCAATTTCTAATAATGTGGCCTGGTTTTCCACATTTATAACAAACTACATTGGCATAACTTGCTCCGACACTACTTGCTCCGCCATTACTCGTTCCGACACCATTTGTTCCTTTCGTTCTATTAACCCCTGGTCCGTAGACCTCACACTTCGCCGCGCTATGACCATTTCTTTTACACTTGTTGCAAAATTTGGTGCAGAACCCCGAGTGATTCTTTTCACACCTTTGGCATAGTTGCTTCTGATTGTTGTTGTTGTTGCAGTTATTATTGTTGTTGGGATGATTGTTGTAGTTGCTGTTGTTGTTGTTGTTGTTGTTGTTGTTGGGCCGTTTGTTGTAGTTGCGATTGATGTTGCGATTGTTGGGATAATTGTTGCGATTATTGTTGTAATTGCTGTTGTTGTTGTATTGGTGATTCTTATCACCGTTTTCCTCCCACTTTCTTTTGACTTGCTTCACATTGGCCTCTTCAGCAGTCTGTTCTTTAATTCTTTCTTCAATCTGGTTCACTAGTTTGTGAGCCATTCTACATGCCTGTTGTATGGAGGCGGGCTCGTGTGAACTTATATCTTCTTGGATTCTTTCCGGTAATCCTTTCACAAACGCGTCGATCTTCTCTTCCTCATCTTCGAATGCTCCCGGACACAATAGGCACAATTCTGTGAATCGTCTTTCGTACGTGGTAATATCAAATCCTTGGGTTCGTAACCCTCTAAGTTCTGTCTTGAGCTTATTGACCTCGGTTCTGGGACGGTACTTCTCGTTCATCAAGTGCTTGAATGCTGACCACGGTAGTGCGTACGCATCATCTTGTCCCACTTGCTCTAGATAGGTATTCCACCATGTTAACGCAGAACCTGTGAAGGTATGCGTAGCGTACTTCACTTTGTCCTCTTCAGTACACTTACTTATGGCAAACACCGATTCAACCTTCTCGGTCCACCGTTTCAATCCGATCGGTCCTTCGGTTCCATCAAATTCCAAAGGTTTGCAGGCAGTGAATTCTTTGTAGGTGCATCCTACACGATTTCCTGTACTGCTAGATCCAAGGTTATTGTTGGTATGTAGCGCAGCCTGTACTGCGGCTATGTTTGAAGCTAGAAAAGTACGGAATTCCTCTTCATTCATATTCACGGTGTGTCGAGTAGTCGGTGCCATTTCCTTCAAAATAGTTAAATGGAACAAGTTAATCATACAGAATATTAAGAGTAGTTAATAGTATTTCGTAGCATAATATGAACTCATTTATAAAAGCTTTTTCTTCATATTAGCGTTTTATAAGTTTAAATTCGGGTAGTACCTACCCGTTAAGTTCATACTTAGTAGCTAATATACAATTCAACTACTACAATTCTATATGAAAAACTGATTATAATAATATTTCGCGTTCAAACTTTTATACAATATTTTACAAACTTACAATACCGCTTATTTTACATAAAGCATGAAATATAGCACACAATAACTTTGATACAAGATAGTTGTGAAGATAATTCTAGCTAGTACACAAGTCGTTCAGCAAAGGCAAAAAAGACACGTAATTCATACGTCCAGAAACAAGTCATGCATTCTGGTTTTACTAGGACTACTTCCCATCCTTGGTCTTGTGCAACATAACCGTTATGGCCGTTGATAAGACAGCGTGTTGTAACGTCATCAAAGGGACGAGGGTTACGTAATGTCCAACAGTCCCGTAATAATCTAAAAACCTCATTTCTTACCCCAATTACCGACTCCGTCACTTGTGGAAACGTTTTGTTTAATAGTTGTAGCCCGATGTTCTTGTTCTCACTTTGGTGAGAAGCGAACATTACTAATCCGTAAGCATAACATGCTTCTTTATGTTGCATGTTAGCCGCTTTTTCTAAATCACGAAGTCCAATATTCGGATATATTGAGTCAAAATAATTTCTTAACCCGTTGCGTAAAATAGCATTTGGGTTCCCCGCAATATATGCGTCAAAGTAAACACATCGTAACTTATGGGTTTCCCAATGTGATATCCCCCATCTTTCAAACGAAAGTCTCTTATAAACCAAGACATTCTTGGAACGTTCTTCGAATGTCTTACAAACTGATCTCGCCTTAAATAGTTGTGCCGAAGAATTCTGGCCGACTCTAGACAAGATTTCATCAATCATGTCTCCGGGTAGGTCTCTTAAAATATTGGGTTGTCTATCCATTTTGTGTTTTTAAACTGTAAAATAGACAAGAGTTAGATTCATAAAAAAAATACTTATTAATACAAGCAATTTTTACATATATCATAAAGCATAAGAACACTATATTCCATATATTACACCACACGAATACAACTATCTTATTCCGACTCGCTCGTTTCTTCTTCTTCGGTTTTGGTTCGTTTTGCCAAGTTTCTAGGGATATATGATGTTCCCCTAATACGAGCCGTCGTTGTCCACATTGGTTTAGAAAAACCTGGTGGTTTAGAGGTTCCCGGGTCATTGTTACAACTTAAGGACTTCGGGGGTTGACGATACATATAAAGTTCATCGGGGTTGGAATTAGATTTCTCTATTTTTATGCCCTTTCCCTTATTATTTTCTTTTGCCTTTTTAAATTCATTTGGGGTAATTTCTATAACATCATCGGAATTCTCGTCGGAATCCGATTCATCGGAGAATTGGTAATCCTCCCAATATTTTGCTTCCTTGGCGGAAACACCATTGACCATAATTAACTTTGGTCGGTTGGTTGAGGATTTTCTTTTACTTAACCGTTTTATTATTTCCCCCACCGGTTCTATTTCTTCATCCGGTTCCGATTCTTCTTCCGGTTCCGATTCTTCTTCCGGTTCCGACTCTTCTTCCGGTTCCTCTTCGGGAACTTGTGAATCAGTCCACAAATTATTCCAATTTACATTTGACTCTTCATTATTATTAGGTGAGTCAATGGGACTTGTTCTAGAGGTAGACATCTATCACATAATATCAAACACGTTAAGAGATTAATATATCACATAATATTCATATGTTAAAAATATATAGTTTCCAACAAAAATGTTAAGCAATCATTTTTAAAGAAAACACGGTCGAAGTCCAGACTCACTAATGCATCCTAACAAACTCGATAAGACACACTAATGCAAATTTTCTGGTTCTCTAAGACCAACGCTCGGATACCAACTGAAATGTCCCGTTCTTATTGATTAAAAACGTTCCATATTAATTGATTTCGTTGCGAGGTTTTGACCTCTATATGAGACGTTTTTCAAAGACTGCATTCATTTTTAAACAAACCATAACCTTTATTTCATCAATAAAGGTTTAAAAAGCTTTACGTAGATTATCAAATAATGATAATCTAAAATATCCTGTTTACACACGACCATTACATAATGGTTTACAATACAAATATGTTACAACAAAATAAGTTTCTTGAATGCAGTTTTTACACAATATCATACAAGCATGGACTCCAAATCTTGTCCTTATTTAAGTATGCGACAGCGGAAGCTCTTAATAATCACCTGAGAATAAACATGCTTAAAACGTCAACAAAAATGTTGGTGAGTTATAGGTTTAACCTATATATATCAAATCGTAACAATAGACCACAAGATTTCATATTTCAATACACATCCCATACATAGAGATAAAAATCATTCATATGGTGAACACCTGGTAATCGACAATAACAAGATGCATATATAAGAATATCCCCATCATTCCGGGACACCCTTCGGATATGATATAAATTTCGAAGTACTAAAGCATCCGGTACTTTGGATGGGGTTTGTTAGGCCCAATAGATCTATCTTTAGGATTCGCGTCAATTAGGGTGTCTGTTCCCTAATTCTTAGATTACCAGACTTAATAAAAAGGGGCATATTCGATTTCGATAATTCAACCATAGAATGTAGTTTCACGTACTTGTGTCTATTTTGTAAATCATTTATAAAACCTGCATGTATTCTCATCCCAAAAATATTAGATTTTAAAAGTGGGACTATAACTCACTTTTACAGATTTTTACTTCGTCGGGAAGTAAGACTTGGCCACTGGTTGATTCACGAACCTATAACAATATATACATATATATCAAAGTATGTTCAAAATATATTTACAACACTTTTAATATATTTTGATGTTTTAAGTTTATTAAGTCAGCTGTCCTCGTTAGTAACCTACAACTAGTTGTCCACAGTTAGATGTACAGAAATAAATCGATAAATATTATCTTGAATCAATCCACGACCCAGTGTATACGTATCTCAGTATTGATCACAACTCAAACTATATATATTTTGGAATCAACCTCAACCCTGTATAGCTAACTCCAACATTCACATATAGAGTGTCTATGGTTGTTCCGAAATATATATAGATGTGTCGACATGATAGGTCGAAACATTGTATACGTGTCTATGGTATCTCAAGATTACATAATATATAATACAAGTTGATTAAGTTATGGTTGGAATAGATTTGTTACCAATTTTCACGTAGCTAAAATGAAAAAAAATTATCCAATCTTGTTTTACCCATAACTTCTTCATTTTAAATCCGTTTTGAGTGAATCAAATTGCTATGGTTTCATATTGAACTCTATTTTATGAATCTAAACAAAAAAAGTATAGGTTTCTAGTCGTAAAAATAAGTTACAAGTCGTTTTTGTAAAGGTAGTCATTTCAGTCGAAAGAACGACGTCTAGATGACCATTTTAGAAAACATACTTCCACTTTGAGTTTAACCATAATTTTTGGATATAGTTTCATGTTCATAATAAAAATCATTTTCTCAGAATAACAACTTTTAAATCAAAGTTTATCATAGTTTTTAATTAACTAACCCAAAACAGCCCGCGGTGTTACTACGACGGCGTAAATCCGGTTTTACGGTGTTTTTCGTGTTTCCAGGTTTTAAATCATTAAGTTAGCATATCATATAGATATATAACATGTGTTTAGTTGATTTTAAAAGTCAAGTTAGAAGGATTAACTTTTGTTTGCGAACAAGTTTAGAATTAACTAAACTATGTTCTAGTGATTACAAGTTTAAACCTTCGAATAAGATAGCTTTATATGTATGAATCGAATGATGTTATGAACATCATTATTACCTTAAGTTCCTTGGATGAACCTACTGGAAAAGAGAAAAATGGATCTAGCTTCAATGGATCCTTGGATGGCTCAAAGTTCTTGAAGCAAAATCATGACACGAAAACAAGTTCAAGTAAGATCATCACTTGAAATAAGATTGTTATAGTTATAGAAATTGAACCAAAGTTTGAATATGATTATTACCTTGTATTAGAATGATAACCTACTGTAAGAAACAAAGATTTCTTGAGGTTGGATGATCACCTTACAAGATTGGAAGTGAGCTAGCAAACTTGAAAGTATTCTTGATTTTATGAAACTAGAACTTTTGGAATTTATGAAGAACACTTAGAACTTGAAGATAGAACTTGAGAGAGTTCAATTAGATGAAGAAAATTGAAGAATGAAAGTGTTTGTAGGTGTTTTTGGTCGTTGGTGTATGGATTAGATATAAAGGATATGTAATTTTGTTTTCATGTAAATAAGTCATGAATGATTACTCATATTTTTGTAATCTTATGAGATATTTCATGCTAGTTGCCAAATGATGGCTCCCACATGTGTTAGGTGACTCACATGGGCTGCTAATAGCTGATCATTGGAGTGTATATACCAATAGTACATACATCTAAAAGCTGTGTATTGTACGAGTACGAATACGGGTGCATACGAGTAGAATTGTTGATGAAACTGAACGAGAATGTAATTGTAAGCATTTTTGTTAAGTAGAAGTATTTTGATAAGTGTATTGAAGTCTTTCAAAAGTGTATAAATACATATTAAAACACTACATGTATATACATTTTAACTGAGTCGTTAAGTCATCGTTAGTCGTTACATGTAAGTGTTGTTTTGAAACCTTTAGGTTAACGATCTTGTTAAATGTTGTTAACCCAATGTTTATAATATCAAAAGAGATTTTAAATTATTATATTATCATGATATTATGATGTACGAATATCTCTTAATATGATATATATACATTAAATGTCGTTACAACGATAAACGTTACATATATGTCTCGTTTCAAAATCATTAAGTTAGTAGTCTTGTTTTTACATATGTAGTTCATTGTTAATATAATTAATGATATGTTTACTTATCATAATATCATGTTAACTATATATATAACCATATATATGTCATCATATAGTTTTTTTACAAGTTTTAACGTTCGTGAATCACCGGTCAACTTGGGTGGTCAATTGTCTATATGAAACCTATTTCAATTAATCAAGTCTTAACAAGTTTGATTGCTTAACATGTTGGAAACATTTAATCATGTAAACATCAATCTCAATTAATATATATAAACATGGAAAAGTTCGGGTCACTACAGTTACTCCAACCAAAAATAAGAACAAGAAGCAAAAGGTTGCCGGACAAGCAAACCCCAAGGAAGACCCGTGCTTCGGTTGCGGTGAAGTGGGTCACTGGAAACGCAATTGCCCGGTCTACCTTAAGGATTTGAAGGAAAAGAGGGATGCGGGGCAATCCTCAGGTAACATATATATGGTATATATAGAGCTTAGTATTACTTCTTCTAATACATGGGTATTAGACACTGGATGTGGAACTCACATTTGCAATTCTTTGCAGGGGTTTAAAAGAAGTAGCAAGCAAACGGGAACATCAAGTCTCTTTATGGGTAATGGAGCCAAAGTGCAAGTGAAGGCTCAAGGAGACTTTGTATTAAAGCTTCCAAGTGATTTGGAACTTATTTTGAACAATGTTTTGTATGCACCGGATTTATGTCGAAACATTATTTCAGTTTCCCGTTTAAAACAATGTGGTTTTTATCTTAATTTTGTTAATGATGATATCCACGTTTATTTAGATAATGTATTCTATTTTAAGGCTTCACCTTCAAATGGAATTTATGAATTGGTTCATGATGACACATCATCTAGTAGCTCAATATACCATACTAGCACCAAGAAACTCAAAAGGGATTTGAGTGATTCCTACTTATGGCATTGTCGCCTTGGTCACATAAACAAGAAACGAATGCATACACTTCAAAAGAATGGCCTTTTGAAATCAAATGAACTAGACTCGTTTGATGTATGTGAATCTTGTTTACAAGACAAAATGACTAAAGCACCTTTCAAAGGGACCTTTGAAAGGGCTAAGGACTTATTGGGATTAATACATTCGGATGTATGTGGACCCTTTAAGCCCATAACTAGGAATGGTGAAAGATACTTCATTACTTTCATTGATGACTTCAGTCATTTCGGATATGTCTACTTGTTAAGACATAAGGACGAAACTTTTGAAGCATTCAAAGAGTACCAAAGCGAAGTACAAAATCAACTCAATAAGACAATCAAGGTACTTCGTACCGATAGAGGAGGTGAATACCTAAGCGATGCTTTCCAAGATCATCTTAGGAGTTGTGGGATTATCTCACAACTTACTCCACCTGGAACACCCCAACTGAATGGAGTTTCCGAAAGGAGGAACCGAACCCTAATGGATATGGTTCGATCTATGATGGATAGAAGCTTGTTACCTCTATCATTTTGGGGTTATTGTCTATGCTCCGCGGCTCGTATTTTAAATATGGCCCCAACCAAGAAAGTGGAACGAACACCTCATGAGATGTGGTTTGGAAAACCTCCATCTCTATCATACTTAAAGGTATGGGGATGTGAAGCTTATCCTAAGCGTTACGTCCCTAATAAGTTGAATGCTCGATCCATGAAGTGTATCTTCATAGGATATCCCAAGGATAATATGGGATATTATTTCTATGATCCATCCGAGCAGAATGTATTTGTTGCTCGGAAGGCGGAATTCCTTGAAACTAAGTTCCTAATGGAAGGAAGTAGTGAAAGGAAGATAGATCTTGAAGAGGTTCAAGATCAAGTAGATGATACACAATTGGTTGACACTAGCACTCAACATGAAAATGTTGAGAGTGATCAAATGGATGATCAAAATACACAAGACGTTCGCAGATCTGGTAGGATTAGTAATCCTCCTGAGAGATATGGGTTTCTCATGGATGGTTGCTATGTGGTTGATTTGGATGAACCAATAAACTACCAAGATGCTTTATCAAGGATTAATAAAGATAAATGGAAGGAAGCCATGAACGCTAAGATGCAATCCATGTATGACAACCAAGTTTGGGAACTTGTTACACAACCTGCTGGCTCAAGGCTAGTTGATTGTAAATGGCTTTTCAAAATGAAAACCGACATACATGGAAACTTGGATACATATAAAGCTAGACTTATAGCAAAAGGTTTCACTCAAACTCAAGGGGTTGACTATGATGAAATTTTTTCGCCTGTGGCAATGCTAAAATCTATTAGGATATTACTTGCCATTGCTGCTCATTATGATTATGAAATATGGCAAATGGATGTCAAGACCGCTTTCCTAAATGGATATCTTGTGGAAGATGTCTATATCGTTCAGCCTGAAGGTTTTCTTGATTCGAAATATCCTAAAAAGGTATGCAAGTTAAAGAAGTCAATCTACGGATTGAAATAAGCATCTAGAATGTGGAATCATTGTTTTAATGAGGAAGCCGAGAAATTTGGCTTCATTAAAAATGGTGATGAAGCTTGTGTATATAAGAAAGCTAGTGGGAGCACTATCATGTTCCTTGTACTATATGTGGATGATATATTGTTATTTGGAAATGATATTCCGGCAATGCAAGGAGTTAAAACTTGGCTAAGTAAATGCTTCTCCATTAAGGATCTTGGAGAAGCACAATATGTTTTGGGGATTGGGATCTACAGGAATAGATCTAAGAAACTGATAGGTTTAAATCAAAGTGCATACATTGAAAAGATCTTGAAAAGGTTCAAGATGGAGAACTCTAAGAAAGGTTTGGTACCTATTCAAAGAGGAACACCCCTTAGTTCATCTCAGTGCCCCACCACGAAAGATGAACAAGAGAGAATGAAGAAAGTCCCATATGCGTCTGCCATTGGGTCAATCATGTATGCAATAATATGCACTAGACCGGATGTGTCATGCGCTCTTAGCCTGACAAGCAGATACCAGAATAACCCAGGAAACAGTCATTGGATTGCTGTTAAAAGTATATTGAAATACCTTAGGAGGACTAAGGATATATTTCTAATATATGGGTCTGGTGAGGAGGAGCTCGCCATGAAAGGTTACGTGGATGCGAGTTTCTAAACTGATCGTGATGATTCTCGATCACAATCCGGTTATGTCTTCACGTTAAATGGAGGTGCAGTCTCTTGGAAGAGTTCAAAACAGGATGTTGTTGCATTATCCACTACAGAATCGGAGTACATCGCCGCATCATTGGCAGCTCAGGAAGCTGCATGGATGAAGAAATTCATCGATGACTTAGGAGTAGTCCCTTCCATTCAGGACCCTCTTGAGATCTTTTGTGACAACGAGGGTGCGATTGCTCAAATCAAAGAACCTCGTGCTCACCAAAAGACCCGTCACATTGAGCGGAGATTCAACTACATAAGGGATGAAGTTGAAAAGGGAAAGATATGTATTCACAAAGTTCACACAGATCTTAATATAGCGGATCCTCTCACGAAGCTCTTACATGGATCAAAACATGCAGGACATGTTTGTGCATTAGGGCTTCTATATTCTAGTGATTGGTCATGATCTGTTTTAAGTATTGTAACGGAACGAAATTGTTCAAACTCATTAATATAATTATGGTTTAATTTATTTTGAGTTAAGTTCCTATTTTGCATATTTTATCCATGAATAAGCAATTATTCTAAATTCCGTAGTCGATCACATTTGTGGGAGCAAGTATGAGGTTTAGACTATTATGAACTTGGATTGGTATACATTCACGGGATGAATGTGGGGCAAGGTTGCAACCAAGGTTCATAGATATTTGTAGTATACAAATATTGGAAGACCCGCCCTCAAGATTTACTAAATGGAGCCTTTGTGGTTGATCACATGTAATCTTGAGTAAAGGCGAATATCATTGTATCCTCTGACCTGAGATACGTATTGGATTCGGATATTTACCAGGTATTGTGCCTTGATTCTTTCCTTCGCTATTCTGAAATATGGTAGTTCACAAGGAAGAGCTCAGGCATAATGCAAGGTACATATTTAGGACGTATGTAGTCAAGATGGAATTTGTCCCTCTTATTCGTTGAGAGTCAGATGTCTAAGGCCTGATAAAGTTAAATCTAGAAGAGAGTGATCACTCTGTGTCTCTTGGATTTAACATGACATCTAGGACAAAAGGATGTGATGAAAGATTCACCTATTCATGTTCGAGTTGGGATCTTGAAAGGGATGATGTTATTGAATGGCAAAAGTCATAACATATTGGGGGTGATGGACGGTCGTTAGGTGGTATCCATCACTTGCATTAATTTCTTATGTTTCTCGTGCAAGTGGGAGATTGAAGGTATTTCGTATGCCCGAGAGACATATTAAATTAATGTGGCTAATGTGTTATGATCCAAGTCGGGTCATACCCAATAACAAGCTTACCAACACTTTATATGTATTTAATCTTAACGATTGGATCGTTAAACAAATACGCGACACTTGAACTTTAGAAAATCGGTTTTCTAAAATATCATCACTTGAGATAAATTATTTGGATAATTTATGTATATTAAGGATTTAATTATTTATAGGTATAAATAATTATGTTGTGTTATATTTTATAAATGGTTTATAAAATGAAAGTAACTTAATAAATAACATGGGTTTTATTACTTGTATATAAATAACAAGTTTTATAAAAATTAAATGCCTTATAAAACCCTTGTTGGTGGACGTTTTTGGAGACCCAAGACACAACACCCATGCTCTATTTTGTTGCTTTTAATACTACACATTCCTTAAGAAATGCAAGCATCTTTTTTGCTAGAGGTTAGGACTTAAGTAAGAGAGTCTTGTGACTTCAAAAATACTGCATTTTGCTCTCCCCATTTGCTGTGTTCTGGCCGTGAATTAGCAAAGGAAAGAAGGCAGTTTTTGCTTGCAAATTTAGCTAATTCAAGTGTCTAAAATCCTAACTAATTAAAGGTGGTGTTGGTGCACAAAAGGCTTGGGGTATTACACACTTGAGGCTTCAAATTAGAAGCTATTTTCTCCATCATCTTCTTCTTCATATCCTACTGTCCATTCAGCTCATTACTCACCATTGAAGAGGTATAATCTTCTTCTTTTACTTGTATTATATGTAAGTATGATTCCAAGACTTGATATTAGTATGGAATTTAACAAAACGGTTTTATATATATACTTGTTCTATTAATGCTTCCGCTCGTATTAACTATCTTAAAATTGGTTTTATGATTGTGTAAACTACATGAACATGTTGTTTCGAATCTTGTTAAATTCCATCAAAATGATGGTTTGATTATGAAAATAAAGGATGATATTAGATTAAGATAATGATGGTGTTACTTGATGATAATGGGTTGTTAGAAGATGAAAGAAACAGATAATTGGTTAAAGGGAATTATGGGGTACTTATAATCAGGAGTGTAACAACAGAGGGATGATTATGGGAGTTATCGTTGAATGAGAGGTCCTAGGTTCGAGCGGGTTAGCGGGAGGTCGCGGGTTCAAACCCGGACTTGGGCATTTTTTAAGGACTACTTCTTTGAGGTAGTTTACTTATTACTCATCATCATTATTATTATTATTATTATTATTATTATTATTATTATTATTATTATTATTATTATTATTATTATTATTATTATTATTATTATATTATTATTATTATTATTATTATTATTATTATTATTATTATTATTATTATTATTATTATTATTATTATTATTATTATGATTAATGTTATTAAAAGGTTAAGGTTAGGTTTAAAAAAATAAAATTTAGGATTAAGTTTATGATTTAAAATAAGTTAATGATATGATTATGATTATTAAGAAAAAGTATGATTAAGTTTATGACAACTACCTATTATTATTTTTGAAAATTATTAATATTATTATTATTAAAACTATTATTATTATTATTAAGTATTATTATTATGATTATTAGAATTATCATTATTTTTATCATTATTATTTTATTTCCCTATTATTATTATTTTTAACATTAATACTATTATTTTTACATTATTATCATTTTATTATTACTAGTATCATTATTATTTTTATAAAAACCATATTACTATTATTATCAATATTACTACTAATATTATTATCATTACTACAATAAAAATTAGTCATATATAAATACTTAACTAAACTATGTTAAAATTTTATTCATTTAAAGAATATAAAATAAATACATTCAATTAAGTTACTAGCGAAACACATAATTTATTAAAATAACAAGTATATCACTAATAATATATAAATTCATTCGATTACAATTATATGTGTTAATATATATATATATATATAAATGATATAGGTTCGAGAATCCGAGGCCAACCTTACATGGTTCAGTATCGTCGTATGCATATTTTTACTACAAAATATCGTGTTGTGAGTTTCATTTCTCCCTTTTTAAATGTTTTTGCAATATATATTTTTAGGACTTAGAATACATGTGCTTTTATAAATGTTTTACGAAATAGACACAAGTAATCGAAACTACATTATATAGGTGAATCATCGAAGCCGAATATGCCCCTTTTGCTTGGTAGCCTAAGAATTAGTAAACCGATATACTAATTGACGCGAATCCTAAAGATAGATCTATTGGGCCTAACGAACCCCATCCAAATTACCGGATGCTTTAGTACTTCGAATTCGTTTTTTATCATGTTCAAAGGATTTTCCGGAATGATTGGGGATATTCTTATATGCATCTTGTTAATGTCGGTTACCAGGTGTTCTCCATATGAATGATTTTTGTCTCTATGCATGGGACGTATATTTATGAGAAATGGAAATGAAAATCTTGTGGTCTATTAAAAATAATGAAAATGAATTTTTATGTTAAACTAATGAACTCACCAAACTTTTGGTTGACACTTGAAAGCATGTTTATTCTCAGGTATGAAAGAAATCTTCCGTTGTGCATTTGCTCATTTTAGAGATATTACTTGGAGTCATTTCATGACATATTTCAAAAGACGTTGCATTCGAGTCATTGAGTTCATCAAGATTATTATTAAGTCAATTATAGTTGGATATATTATGAAATGGTATGCATGCCTGTCAACTTTTGATGTAATGAAAGGTTGTATTTTAAAAACAAATGCAACATTTGTAAAATGTGTCATATAGAGGTCAAATACCTCGTAATGTAATCATATGTTATTGTATTCATCCTTATGGATTAGGACGGGTCGTCTCATATGGCATGCATTTTGAATGTTTTCGGTTCATGAGTTATGTTAAATTGAGTTTTGGTTCGAGACTTAACAAAACTGCATCAACAACACTTTTTCCAGTAAAGCGCGCCGCGCACATGTTGAGTTGCAAATGCTAAACCCCCTGGACTGGTCCCGATCTGTTTCCACGTTGTAGTGCACGCCGCGCACTCCTGCGCGCACCGCGCATTTCCTCAGGCCAATTTTATTTGTGTTTTACTTTTCACAAAATCTTTTCCGCTTAATCGCAAATCCGATTAACATGAAATTTAGTAAACATGCTCATATATGATTCCTCATCATGGAAAAATTGTCGGATACCCGACCCGACCCCGTTGACTTTGACCAATTTTGACTATTTAGTCAAACCTAACCAAATACTTATGCAATTGTTCTAACTTGCTTTTATACTTGTATCTTGTATGAAACTTGACAACGTGATTCACATGCTATATAATTGAGTCTTAACGAGCCATAGGACTAATTGAACATCTTTGACCAACCGTGTTTACCGTTATTGATACGACCTACTTGTTTAGGTCAAGACTAGCATTCGTTCTTGCACACGTTACTTTGTGAAGTACTTTATTTACTCGTGCACTCAAGGTGAGATCATAGTCCCACTTTTACTCTTTTATACTTATACTTGGGATGAGAAAATATAAACGTTTCATTTTACAAAGTTAACACAAGTACGAAAACAAACATTCTACGTACGAATTAGAACAAAAAGCCTCAATTCAATTATCATTAGTTACACTTACAGGGTGTAAACGAGAACTTATGTTGTGTGGCCATACAAGTTTGACAAACGCTCATTCGGACGGTTCGCTACCGTTAAACGGATGAAATATATTTTCGGGGATAAGTGTATGTTCTGACACTATATTAATGGGGTTTCGTGATAGTTAAGCCTTGATAATTGGGTGCTCGTGATATCAACTTTTAGAATGGTTTACTATTATTTCAACGTGATAAAGCTTGTGGTTCAACTTACTTACTCACTTACTTACTTATTAAACCTATGATTTCACCAACGTTTTCGTTGACAGATTCTCTATGTTTTTCTCAGGTCCTTGAACGTTAAGTGTTACATGCTTCTGCATGCTATTTTTGATACTTGCTTGGATGTCGAGTATACATGCATACATGGAGCGTCTTTTGACTTTACTTAAATTGTGTCGCATAGGTTTCATTTGTATTTAAAACGTTGTAACATAACTAGTTATCGAACTACTTTTGTAAACTTGAAACATCCTTACATTTGAAATGAATGCGACATATTTTGCTCAAACGTTGTTTTAAGGACTTATGACCACGTAACGGGACCTAAGTAGACGGCGCCATCAATGACGATTTTGTCGGGTCGCTACACTTATACTTTCCGCATAATGGAGTCTCCTTATCTTACTTCTAACTGGTGAAGAAATCTACACACAAAATACTAGTATTCGCTGCGAGAGTGAGAACCATAACAAACTTTTTCATAAAAAGCCGAAGGACCTAAGCAGAAAATTCATGATACCTTTCACGTTTGAAACTCGAAGAAACACTTAGCATCATAAAACCTTATCGTTATCCCTTTGAGATACACGTAGGTACTAAACTCCATTTCTTCAAAGATTCCATAAAATTTTTGTATCTTGAGGTCAAACGACTCAAATAACTATTCATATTGTCGGAATTTAGTTTGGAACACTCATAGAGGACTCGAGCTCACGAGAGAAAGAGAAAATCAAATGAACCAAAAGTACCTATATCTATTTTTTCCCAAATATAACTCCGACGGATGTTGAAATTTTCTTTGACGGGTGGATAATGTCACAACCTGAACATTTCCGACCAAGTTGTTTAATCTAACTTTCATGACTTAGAATCTTCAACTCGACTAGTAGTTTTGATGAATTAGACCTTGGTTTATTTTTAGGATTTGTAAGACTCTAAGATTACAATTAAGTCTTGTTTAATCAAAAGTTGTCTTGCATATTTGCACAATGTCTTGAAACCCCAACTTATCACCATAAACCCTAGATTTAAAATCGATGCCTTTATATATAATAACTTAATAAGAAAACTTATTAATAAAGTATTTAGATTAAAGACTTGTAACTAATTCACTTGGACATTAAATCATAAGTTAATACTTTCTCTACACTTAATCATTTTCACAACTAGTCTTGATCACTTTATACTTAGTCATTTCTTTCACTTAACCAACCTTAACCTATCTTGGTTAGAACCTACTATAAGCTTAAATTCTAAACATTAACCATACAATTAAACACCTTAGATTATTCATTAGGTAAACTACATAAGTACATGTACATTTAAGAACCAAAAATTGACAAAAACTCTCCCACCATCATCATCATAATTGTCCACCATCATCATCCATATCATCATCATCATCATCATACACCATACAACACTTACTCCTTAAGTAAAATCCCATGCAAAATATCCAAGATATTTACTTCCATCCCATGCAAGACATCATGATTAAGTTTGCATGATCATTAATGGCTAGTTTAGTGAGTCATCCCTCCCTTTTGTTCTCCTTGTGCCACATCGCCACTCACCCTCTCTATATAAACCCCTCTCTTGCTCAATTCACTCATTTAATCACTCTCACACACACATACACTTCTATTTTCAGACCTAAAACACTCTCTTGTTCATCTTCTTGAAGCCCTAAGATCAAATATCTTCAAGGTATAACAAACTACTTAATTATATTCATCATTTTTAGTCATCTTCAAGAACATTCATGGTGTAATTACTTGATCTAGAGTGTTTAATCACTCAATGATGACTATATAGCTAACCATGATCTTGATGTTAGATCAGTAATCTTAAGTTCTCTACATGTCCTATGTCTTAAAATGAAGCTAAACTAACAACTAAAGTGGTTAACTACATAAAACAGTTTTATCTTTAAGTTGTCCAAAATTTCTACTTGAAGTTCATGACTTAAAAACCAACTTAGACTTTAGATCTGGGCTTTATAAATTTAATCCATATTCATATATATGTTCTTGACTTTCTCAAGGAAAAAGGTATTTTTCATTTTTATTTTCTCACTACATGTCAGATTTTGGACAGATTTGACCAAGGTCTAAAGGATGGGGTACAAGTCAAAAACTAAAAGGTTATGGAAATATAATCTTTTGATCTTTAAAGGGGACATATAGAGGATTAAATCCCAATTTGAACCACTTAAAATCATGTAGTATTCATGGAGAAATGACCTTTTCTACTTGACCTATGAAATTGTTGTTGTCTAATAAAGGTCTAGAAAACCACTTGTAAAAACTAAGTAAATGAAGACCTGGAAATCCTTTTAAACATATGTTATTTTATATCTTCTAAACCCTCTATAAAAAGCTTAAGTCAAACAAATGTGTTTTGCCATTTTTAACCATGCATGGAAATGCACATGGTAAAACTGTCTAGATTTGTGTACTTGTAAAGAGTCACATTTTTAGCTAACTTTTTCCTTGAAACTGAGAACAAACTTTACATATTTGAAAAGAGGACATCTAAAGCTTTCCAAAGATGTCTATTACACTATAAATGGATATATGGATTGGGAGAAACATATGGGTAACGTTTAGGTAAAATCTGTGATTTTTCAACTACAACACTAAACAAATCGAATTAAACCTAAAACCCGAGGATCGATATAGATGTCACACCCCCAAATAGGGCCGGGGGTAAATATGACATTTCAATATCATCACACAAGTATATATAAGCGAGAACGACTCTAAATGAGACGTTTTATAAAAACAATATTTGTATTGCAGCGGAAATGAAATAAAGTTTTACATAATAAATCCAATGTAAATAGCAACTGTTTAATGAATGATAAGTTATGAATTTGTGGACTCCAATGTAAACAGCTAGCTAAGAAACATAGGGCAGCACATAAGCTAATCTTCACCTGAGACAAATATTCTTAAAATGTCAACACAATGGTTGAGTGAACATCATAGGATTATATAATCAATAAAGTTTTAGACCACAAGATTAAGTTCAAAACATCAAAATATCAATATGCCATGAGTTATAATATCGAGGTAAACATAAACCCCTGACACTGCGCGTGTGTCGGTAATAATTATTATGTACCCCCTTGATGATCGATCAATAGGTAGAGACGTCACTCACAATAGGCCTACTCATAATAATTAAGCTTGCAACCTTTCAATTCCAGTAATTAACGATATTATGGTGGGGATTTGCATGAAAGAATACAAGTTAACAAAAGTCTCATGAAGTTGCATATCAAAAAGTTTAGGCACTTGTGTCTAAATTGTAAATCATTTCAAAAGCAAGCATGTGTCTCACCCCAAGATTTATAAAATTCAATAAATAAGTAAAAGCGGGGCTATGAAGTTCACCTTAATAATAGCACAGTGAAGAATATCAACAATCGGAATAGAAGCGAGAAACGAATGGCAGAGACCTCAACCTAGAGATGTATATACTTAATCAGAAATCTGTCTAACAGACTGAAATGTCATGTTCATATTGATTATAAACGTTCTGTATTAATTGATTTCGTTGCGAGGTTTTGACCTCTATATGAGACGTTTTTCAAAGACTGCATTCATTTTTAAAACAACCATAACCTTTATTTTATCAATAAAGGTTTTAAAAACATTACGTAGATTATCAAATAATGATAATCTAAAATATACTATTTACACACGACCATTACATAATGGTTTACAATAGAAATATATTACATCGACATATGTTTCTTGAATGCAGTTTTTACACAATATCATACAAACATGGACTCCAAATCTTGTCCTTATTTTAGTATGCAACAGCGGAAGCTCTTAATATTCACCTAAGAATAAACATACTTTAAACGTCAACAAAAATGTTGGTGAGTTATAGGTTTAACCTATATATATCAAATCGTAACAATAGACCACAAGATTTCATATTTCAATACACATCCCATACATAGAGATAAAAATCATTCATATGGTGAACACCTGGTAACCGACATTAACAAGATGTAGATATAAGAATATCCCCATCATTCCGGGACACCCTTCGGATATGATATAAATTTCGAAGTACTAAAGCATCCGGTACTTTAGATGGGGTTTGTTAGGCCCAATAGATCTATCTTTAGGATTCACGTTAACTAGGGTGTCTGTTCCCTAATTCTTAGATTACCACACTTAATAAAAAGGGGCATATTCGATTTCGATAATTCAACCATAGAATGTAGTTTCACGTACTTGTGTCTATTTTGTAAATCATTTATAAAACCTGCATGTATTCTCATCCCAAAAATATTAGATTTTAAAAGTGGGACTATAACTCACTTTCACAGATATTTCCTTCCTCGAAAATAAGACTTGGCCACGGATCGATTCACGAACCTATACAAATATGTACATATATATCAAAGTATGATCAAAATATAATTACAACCATTTTTAAAGATTTGAGTGTATTAAGTCAGATGTCCTCGTTAGTAACCTACAACTAGTTGTCCACAGTTAGATGTACAGAAATAAATCGATATATATTATCTTGAATCAATCCACAACCCAGTGTATACACGTCTAAGGCTAGATCACAACTCAAAGTATATATATTTTTGGAATCAACCTCAACCCTGTATAGCTAATTCCAACATTACTGCATATAGAGTGTCTATGGTTGTTTCAAATAATATATATACATGGATCGATATGATATGTCAAAACATTTGCATACGTGTCTATGGTATCCCAAGATTACACAATATATTAGAATACATGTATAATACAATATAAGTTATCTAGGATATGATTTGTATAGATTTGTTAAACATTTCCCGTAGCTAAAAAGATCAAAAATATCCAATTGCAAGGATATGATTTGTATAGATTTGTTAAACATTACCCATAACTTCTTCATTTTAAATCCGTTTTTAGTGAATCAAATTGTTATGGTTTCATATTGAACTCTAATTTAAGAATCCAAACAGAAAAAGTATAGGTTTATAGTCAGAAATTTAAGTTACATGTCAATTACTAAAGAGGTAGTCATTTCCGTCGAAAGAACGACATCTTGATGACCATTTTGAAAAACGTACTTTCACTTTGAGTTTAACCAATATTTTTGGATATAGTTTCATGTTCATATGAAAAATCATTTTCCCATAAGAACAACTTTTAAATCAAAGTTTATCATAGTTTTTAATTATCCAAACCAAAACAGCCCCCGGTTTCACTACGACGGCGTATATCCGATTTTATGGTGTTCATTGTGTTTCCAGGTTTTAAATCATTAAGTTAGCATATCATATAGATATAGAACATGTGTTTAGTTGATTTTAAAAGTCAAGTTAGAAGGATTAACTTTTGTTTGCGAACAAGTTTAGAATTAACTAAACTATGTTCTAGTGATTATAAGTTTAAACCTTCGAATAAGATAGCTTTATATGTATGAATCGAATGATGTTATGAACATCATTACTAACTAAGGTTTTCTGGATAAAACTACTGGAAATGAGAAAAATGGATCTAGCTTCAAAGGATCCTTGGATGGCTTGAAAGTTCTTGAAGCAGAATCATGACACGAAAACAGTTTAAGTAAGATTTTCACTCAAAATAAGATTGTTATAGTTGTGGAAATTGAATCAAAGTTTGAATATGAATATTACCTTGAATTAAAAAGATAACCTACTGTAAATAACAACAGTTCCTTAATCTTAGATGATTACTTGGAATGGATTAGAAAGCTTGGAAGTAAACTTGCAAACTTGGTAGTATTCTTGATTTTTATGAAACTATACTTATGGAATTTATGAAGAACACTTAGAACTTGAAGATGGAACTTGAGAGAGATCAATTAGATGAAGAAAATTGAAGAATGAAAGTGTTTGTAGGTTTTTTGGTTGTTGGTATATGGATTAGATATAAAGGATATGTAATTTTGATTTCATGTAAATAAGTCATGAATGATTACTAATATTTTTGTAATTTTATGAGATATTTCATTATATTTGCCAAATGATGGTTCCCACATGTGTTAGGTGACTCACATGTGCTTCTAAGAGCTGATCATTGGAGTGTATATACCAATAGTACATACATCTAAAAGCTGTGTATTGTACGAGTACGAATACGGGTGCATACGAGTAGAATTGTTGATGAAACTGAACAAGGATGTAATTGTAAGCATTTTTGTTAAGTAGAAGTACTTTGATATGTGTCTTGAAGTCTTTCAAAAGTGTAAGAATACATATCAAAACACAACATGTCTATACATTCTAATGGAGTCGTTAAGTCTTCGTTAGTCGTTACATGTAAGTGTTGTTTTGAAACCTTTAAGTTAACGATCTCAATTAATGTTGTTAACCCAATGTTTATTAAATCAAATGAGATGTTAAATTATTATATTATCATGATATTATGATGTATGAATATCTCTTAATATGATATATACATTAAAATATCGATACAAAGATAATCATTACATACAAGTCTCATTTCGTAATTCTTGAGTTAGTAGTCTTGTTTTTACATATGTAGTTCATTGTTAACACACTTAATGATATATTTAAATATCATTTTATCATTTTAAATATAGTGTATCAATATTTTAATATGATACATATGTATTTAGTAGACGTTATCATAACGATAATCGTTATATATATCATTTCAAGTTTCTTAACTTAGTAATCTCATTTCTTATGTATATCACACATTGTTAATATATTTAGTGAGATACTTACTCATCATATGTGATGACCCGGGAATTTTTGACCAAATTTAAACTTAATCTTTATATGTTATCGACACGATAAGCAAAGTCTGTAATGTTGAGTCTCAAAAATTTTGGAACTTTGTTTATATATTCAATTGACCTTCGACTGCTCTCGACGATTCACGAACAATTAATTGTAAATAGATATGCGTGTATGTATATATAAATAATAAGTCAAAAAATAATTTGAAGTATTATATATTGTTGTTATTAAAATTAATTATGTAAATAAAATAAAAATATGATATTATAATAATTATTATTTAAAACGTATCTATATATATAAATAAAGTATATTGAATAAGTATATATAATTTTGGAATTTATTTTTGTAATCGTCAGTAGCACTAAATTACGTTTCGATCGATATTAAACAAGTTAAAAAATAAACTTATGAAATTTTAAAAATAAACGGTGATCTGAAAATGACTTATATAAATTATAAGCTTAATAGGAGTATATTTAGGAGTTACTTGTTAAATTTTAACACTTTTCATATTTTACCCGGGATCCCACTCACCAAGTCCCCATTAGCATATGTAATATTAAAACTTACACACTTATATGAGTGTCACCCTTATTTACATGTTGGGACACCATCCCATGACCAACTACATTGATAATATTTAATATCATGACCAATATTCTTTAAACAATTTAAAATTCATGAGTATGTAGTTCATACATTCCAGCTAGTATATTTATTTACACTTTTACATAAATATTGAATCAGTTATAACTAGCTAATGGAATAATCGTGACGAATATTAGTGTTACTAACTTTTCCTTTTATATTTATACATAAATACATGATACATAATTCAAGTTTGTTATTTTTTGTGACCCATTATATTTTCGTAGTAAGTTGTGCCACCAACGACTTGGATTTCTGACTCCAACCCTAATAGTGCATGAAACACTAACCCATGTCCCATTTATTTACGGTAACTAGGGAAACCCCATTTTCATCTCTAACTTAATTATCGAGTCATTAACTATATATTAAAAATATCTAACACATTACACATATACTTTTCTTGTTATGTGATCAATCAAAATCCCCACTTGTTTATAAATTTTTTTTTCTTAACTTAACCACATCACCATCACCTTTATTCTTTTCTTCCTTTACATTAAAAAAATAAAAAAAATAAAAAAATCATGCAATGAGATATATAGAGATTTGATGTGTTTCTACTTTCCCTGCTCACCATCGGTAGATATCCATCACCATCACCCTTTATCTATTTATCTATATATTATACTTATACTAGCATTAGAGTAACAATCAAACCAATTATTGATCATCCTACTAAACCAAAGCCATCACCACCTTCGGCCAATGGTCACCAATATGAACAACCCACACCACATTTGATTTTGTTTCTCTTCTCTGCAACTCGACACACAAACCCATCTTCACCACCATGAAACTACACACCACACTAACCACAACCATCACTATGTTTGTTGCCGTATCTGTGTCTTGTTCGAACGTTAAACCAAAGCACCATCACTTGAATTGATCCACCACCACGGCCTGCAAATCACCTCCACCATTCAAAACACCATCGAGACCCAACACCTGTTGATGTTCACGCCATCCTAAATCATCACCACCACCATAGAAAACCATCACGTTCAACTCCCTCCTGCTGCTACCGTGACCCAGCTACAACATCCACCTTTAGTCTGCTCGAACAGCAAACCTATTTACAGCTTTTATCACGGTTTATGTTGGGTCTGCAGATGCACCATCGACTGCTACAGCGGATGTGCCTGTTTCAGTTTTCTAAAACGATGAACAAAGAAGAGAATGATACACGTTAAAGATTGTAAATGAAGAAGAAGGTTGATAGATGATGCGTTAATAAAATGATTATGATGGTGAGTTATATTAAACCAAGATGATGTTACATGATTTTATGATAATAATTAGAATGATAACTAGGATAATAAAGAAGATGATAATGACTGCGTACTGTTTCCTGTTCCCATTTCCACTGTCGTTCGAAGCTTACTAGACCAAATCCATATATTCATTTTTAGATCGAACTAGTTTTGGGCTTTTAATACAACATGGGCCGAAGCCCACTACACTTGTTAAAGTCCATTAAAAAAAAAGAAGGTAACCGCTAGTTTCTATTCGATTCTTGTTATACGTTTCTATTCGATTCTTGATGATGCATATTGGTGATGAAGTAAGACGGGTTATAAGTTAAACATCCCAAATAATAAAAGAACAAACATGCAGCTCAGTTGGTTTGGTGAGATGATGAGGTAGCGATAAGTCCTAGGTTCGAAACCAGGCCAAGTCATTTTTATTTTTAACAATAGAAACTGTTGGGCCACTTAGGTTTAGATGGACTTGAAACTTGGGCCTTTTGTTGTTGGGCTTCACAAGAGTTATATATTATGTGTTACGAGTTAATACATAAAAGCAAGAATGGAAGAGTGATTTGGGTTAGTGTTTGATTAAACGAGAGGTCGCGGGTTCAAACCCGAACTTAGGCAATGTTTTTAAAGGGCTACTTCTTTGAGGTAGTTTACTTACTACTTAATATTATTATTACTTATTATTATTATTATTGTTATTGTTATTGGTATTGTTATTATTATGTTAATTATGGTTACTAATAATATTGATATCATGAGTGTTGTTATCATTAACATACTTTAATACTATTAGTATTAACATTATTATAATTATTATTAGTATTATTATTATTATTATTATTATTAATATTATTATTATTAGTATTATTATCATTGTTATTATGATTAACATGATTATGAACATGTCCATAACATTTATATTATGAAAGTTATAATAACAATTTATATAGTAAAGTTTTGAAAATGGTTATAATTATAGGAACGCAGGAACAATTATGAATATAGTTATGAAATTTAATTATAAGAACTGTAAATATAAGTTTAGAAAATTAAACACGAGGATTATGATAAATCTGATTATTATTATTAACACTGCTATTATTATTATTATTATCACTATATTATCAATATTAAATTACTACTTTTTTTTTTTGATAAAACTATCATTTTAAATAAATATTATTACTATCATTATTATTAGTAGTATTATAATAATTATTATCATTACCCTTACGTTAATTAACATTTTTCAAGAAAGAAAAATTCATATAAAATATATCTATTAAAGAAGTATACTAATATTATATAATACTATATTTTAACTAATATAATACTACAACGTTAATTAAATTATATATCAAATAAGTATTATAACATTATAAATATTAATAAAATTATATATAGGAATATTAAACTAAAACATAACAAAATATATCTAAATTTGTTCGATTACCATTATATGTTTTAATATATATAAATGATATAGGTTCGTGAATCCAAGGCCAACCCTGCATTGTTAAGTTGTTCAATGTCGTTAAATGTATTTTTACTACAAAATACAGTATGGTGAGTTTCATTACTCCCTTTTTAAATGCTTTTGCAATATATATTTTTGGGACTGAGAATACATGCGCTGCTTTTATAAATGTTTTACGAAATAGACACAAGTAATCGAAACTACATTATATGGTTGAATGATCGAAGCCGAATATGCCCCTTTTACTTGGTAACCTAAGAATTAGTAAACCAGTCTACTAATTGACGCGAATCCTAAAGATAGATCTATTGGGCTTAACAAACCCCATCCAAAGTACCGGATGCTTTAGTACTTCGAAATTTATATCATATCCGAAGGGTGTCCCGGAATGATGGGGATATTCTTATATATGCATCTTGTTAATGTCGGTTACCAGGTGTTCACCATATGAATGATTTTTATCTCTATGTATGGGATGTGTATTGAAATATGAAATCTTGTGGTCTATTATTATGATTTGATATATATAGGTTAAACCTATAACTCACCAACATTTTTGTTGACGTTTTAAGCATGTTTATTCTCAGGTGATTATTAAGAGCTTCCGCTGTCGCATACTTAAATAAGGACGAGATTTGGAGTCCATGCTTGTATGATATTGTGTAAAAACTGCATTTAAGAATCTTATTTTGTTGTAACATATTTGTATTGTAAACCATTATATAATGGTCGTGTGTAAACAGGATATTTTAGATTATCATTATTTGATAATCTACGTAAAGCTTTTTAAACCTTTATTGATGAAATAAAGGTTATGGTTTGTTTTAAAATGAATGCAGTCTTTGAAAAACGTCTCATATAGAGGTCAAAACCTCGCAAAGAAATCAATTAATATGGAACGTTTTTAATCAATAAGAACGGGACATTTCATCATAATCTTATGTCAACTATATATATATATGTCTATATATACCACAACATGTAGTTTTTACAATTTTGTAACGTTCGTGAATTGCCGGTCAACTTGGGTGATCAATTGTCTATATGAAACTTATTTCATTTAATCAAGTCTTAACAAGTTTGATTGCTTAACACGTTGGAAACATTTAGTCATGTAAATGTCAATCTCAATTAATATATATAAAATGGAAAAGTTCGGGTCACTGCACATGTGAAGACCCGTCCTAATCCATCCGGACGAAGTCCATATTGATTATAAACGATTCACAACAGTTGGTTACATCGCAAGGTACTTGACCTCTATATGATACATCTTACAAACATTGCATTCGATTTTAAAAGACAATCTTTCTTTACAATGAAAATTGACGACATGCATACCATTTCATAATATATCCGACTATAATTGACTTAATAATAATCTTGATGAACTCGACGACTCGAATGCAACGTCTTTTGAAATATGCCATGAATGACTCCAAGTAATGTCCTTAAAATGAGCAAATGCACAGCGGAAGATTTATTGCATACCTGAGAATAAACATGCTTTCAAGTGTCAACCAAAAGGTTGGTGAGTTCATTAGTTTAACATAAATAATCATTTCAGAATTTTAATAGACCACAAGATTTCATATTTCCATTTCTCATAACATACGTCCCATACATAGAGACAAAAATATCATTCATATGGATTGAACACCTGGTAACCGACATTCACAATATGCATATAAGAATATCCCCATCATTCCGGGATCCTCCTTCGGACATGATATAAATTTCAAAGTACTAAAGCATCCGATACTTTGGATGGGGCTTGTTGGGCCCGATAGATCTATCTTTAGAGTTCGCGTCAATTAGGGTGTCTGTTCCTGATGGTTAAAGCTAAGGGGTATAAAATACTATTAAATACGATATAATTTTACACAAGATATTTATTTATTTATAGAATGGATATACTTAAACCTTGCTACAACACTTATAGGCACTGTACCTAATCGTACAGTAGTGTAGTTTTTAGTAAGTCCGGTTCGTTCCACAGGGAAAATCTTTAAACAAAGCTTAACGCTATATTAGTTTTATTTTATAAAAATACAAATATATATAAGTAATATTATTATTATAAAGGGGGGTTTTTACCGTTTAATGACCGGTTTGTCGATTTTAAAAACTTTAGTCACAGTTAAAACCTAATGTAAAATATTAAAAATAAATACAACTTAATTTAAAACGTAAAGTAAATAACGATAATGAAATTGCAATAAATAAAAGTGCGATGAAATAAACTTGCGATAATTAAAAAGTACGATAATTAAAAGTGCAATTAAATATAAAATAAAGGAAATTAAATATGAGATAAAAGAATTATGCTTATTTAAACTTCCCTAATCATGATGTTTGACGTGTTGATTTTAGTTTATGCCCATGGGTTAATTATCCTTTGTCCTGGATTATTTAATATGTCCGTCTGGTTTTTGTCCATAACAGTCCATCAGTCATAAATATAAAGTGTGAGTGTCCTCGTCAAATTATCCTTATACCCGAAGTTAAATATTCCAACTAATTGGGGACTTAAACTGTAACAAGATTTTAATATTTTGTTTAATAATTACGCCAGGTTATTGACTGCGTGTAACCCAAGGTTTTAATACTTTGTTAACAATTATGCCAAGTGTCCTTGTACATAATTTCACCCCTGTTTTAATAATTCTAGTGGTTATTAATCCATTCCCGTGTCCGGTTAAATGAACGATTATTCGTACATATAAATATCCCGCCCATCGTGTCCGATTGAGTGTATATGGTTATTTATAGGGACGTCCAATTGTAAATTTTTATATTAAAATTAACAAATTATCATTTAGTTAAACAAATATAAAGCCCATTAATAGCCCATAGTCTAATTTCCACAAGTGTCGTTCTTTTGTCCAAACCCCAATTTTGGTACAAAGCCTAATTACCCAATTTTAGTAATTAGCCCAACATCATGATTACTTCATTTTAAATAAGCAAAATAATAACTTAGCTACGAGACATTAAATTAAAAAGGTTGAACATAACTTACAATGATTAAAAATAGCGTAGCATTACACGGACAGAATTTCGACTTACACCCTTACAACATTCGCTAACATACCCTTATTATTAGAATTAAAATTAAAATTAAAATTAATATATAAATATAAATATATACTACGTATATAGATAGAGAGATTGATATTATGGATATTTTTTTTTACGTCGAACTGCGTTGGCTTTTATAGGGAATTGAGTCCAGGGGAACTCCGCGACTCGCGGCATTTTCCTTCTTCAAACTCCGCAAGTCGCAGAGTTTGAAATTACAGCTCACTCAGCTTTGGCTCTTTGTTTGCCTACGAATTATAAATATATTATAATATATATATTAATTTTAAGAATTAATTATATATTATATTATATTTATATACATAGTTAACTTGTAATTTTTAGTCCGTTGCGTCGAGCGTTGAGAGTTGACTCTGGTCCCGGTTCCGGATTTTCGAACGTCTTTGCGAATAATTTAATATCTTGTACTTTGCGTTTTGAATCTTGTACTCTTATAATTTTGAGACGTTTCTTATCAATAATTGGAACCTCTTTGATTGTATTTTGTACTTTTGAGCTTTTTGGTCATTTGCGTCTTCAATTCGTCGAATCTGTCTTTTGTCTTCACCTTTTATTATTTTAAACGAATATTACTTGTAAATAGAACAATTGCAACTAAAAGCTTGTCTTTCTTGAGGAATAATGCTATGAAATATATGTTCGTTTTTAGCATTATCAAATATTCCCACACTTGAGTGTTGCTTGTCCTTAAGCAATATAGTCTTGAAATACTAGAATCACTTCTTTATTCTTCACACTTTGTACATCAGTGATTTCTATACGGCGGTATAAACAATGGTAGTAACGATATGGTTTACAGTCTCACATGACTATAAAATTTAGATCCTTTAAGGAAATTGGATCTTTATGAAAACATTTGATCTTTTGAAAATTTTAATCTAGCTTTTACTCTAGATTAGTTTTCCGGAATAACCCTTCACCGGTGTTTGCAAAATATTTTTGTGGGTTTGTGTGGGTTTCAGATTTGAAAATTTTAGCTCAACACTTGTGGTTTTGTGTTACCCACTTGCTAACCTTGTATTAGGAAAGCAACACGTCCAATTCACTTGTCCTGTATATTACCTTTCGATAAACTACCGTCCGGTTGTAAAGGAAAGCGTTGAACAAGCAACTGTTAAGGCAATGTCCCCTGACATGCTTTTAATTATGGTCTATAACGTGTCGGACCCAATTACTATCCTTGGTAGGAGCAATAGTAAAGCTCACCCTTATAATTTTTCGGTCTGGCACAAGGTCTTGTCTTTGACCATGCTATGCAACCACAGTTCTTACGGTTGACACCCGATTTGGTTCAGATGACCTAATGAATTCCAGGTAAATTCCTAGGATTTTACGTTCAATGGTAATGAACGCATTGAAAATGGTTTTTCAGAAAACAAATCGGTTTGTAATTTTGATCAAAATATTTTCTCGTTCAAGCTCGAGTTTAGATATCATTGAATTCCATGAGTTTGTAATTCTCAATCTTTAAGGTCAATCTCAAGGATTGAGTAATATCAGGCTTAAAAGCTGATTTTTAATCTTTAAGGAGATTATCCTTTCTGGGGGTCTGATTCATTAGTCTTATCAAGCTAATTTGCACGGCGTCCTCCCCATTTTACAAGACAGATCCTCTCATGGTTAGGATAAGTCTGACCACTTGGCGACCCTGTTTGATGCTGAGGTCTGTGGATTTCCTGCTGATTTTAGAGATGACTTTTCTAGATTTTTCGTCAACCTACAGCTGGTCTGGACGACAACTTCATGTCCTAAATCAAGAAGCGTGTTTCTTTTTCGGAAGACTTTACTTCCTTTTAATGATGGAATTGATTCATCGTGTAGATCCATCTCTTCTTTTCTTTCATCGGGTAAAACAGTTTAGTTTAGTCCAAAGCAAAAGTATTTTCAGTTATTTGTTACACTTTTATTTTCCTTTTTATTGTCCTCTATTCCATTTTAAATGAATTTTAACATTTTGGTTTGTTTCTCAATTTATGTCTTTTCCGAGGTAACAATAATTTCGGTGTTAAAACCTAGTTTTATCATTCATAAATATGTATAAACATGATTTTGAGTTCATTTAATTGAAAATTTTGAAAATTTTTACTAGAATTGGGTAGTCAGTATATAATACTAGGGTTGTTCTTTATTATCAGAGAGCACTAGATTCTAATACAACTACTGCTTTACTAGTATTTTTAATGGTAACCAAGTGTTTAAGATAAAAATTTTAAAAATCCGAAAGAATTTAACCCCTTCCCACACTTAAGATCTTGCAATGCCCTCATTTGCAAGAAATCAGTAACAATTTAAATTATTGAGGGTGATTAGCGTAGAAAAATGATTAAATTTTACCAAAGTTTCCAAACAAATTGGCGTTTGTTTTCTGAATGATAAATGGTGCATATCATTTGTTCATTCCGTCTTGTTGTTATTTCACATATATTTTGCATCTTGTCGTCAAAATTAGTTGCTTTTGCTGAACTTAATGCCAGTCTTTAAAAATGCATTGTTTTTCCCTGTTGTGTACATAAGATAAACTGCAAACATATATACATATTTTTGAAGTTTGGTATATTACCCCACATTCAAAAATTATTAAAATCTAATAATAAAAGTTAGAAAATTATAAAAACTATTACAATATTAACATAAGTATTAAATGTATCAACATTACAAATAATAAAATAAATAAAACTAAGTAGACTAGGGATGATACTGAAAGGACCCGTTCATATACATTATAAACGATTCACAATAGTTGATTACATTGCGAGGTATTTGACCTCTATATGATACATTTTACAAACATTGCATTCGTTTTTAAAAGACTAACTTTCTTTACATCGAAAATTGACAGACATGCATACCATTTCATAATATCCACTATCCAACTATAAATTGATTTAATAATAATCTTTGATGAACTCAATGACTCGAATGCAACATTCTTCGAAATATGCTATGAAAGACTCCAAGTAATATCTTTAAAATGAGCAAATGCACAGCGGAAGATTTCTTTAACACCTGAGAATAAACATGCTTTAAAGTGTCAACCAAAAGGTTGGTGAGTTCATTAGTTTATCATAATCATTCATTTTTATCATTTTAATAGACCACAAGAATTTCATTTCCAGTTCTCATAAATATACGTCCCATGCATAGAGACAAAAATAATCATTCATATGGTGAACACCTGGTAACCGACATTAACTAGATACATATAAGAATATCCTTTATCATTCCGGGATCCTCCTTCGGACATGATATAAATTTCGAAGTACTAAAGCATCCGGTACTTTGGACGGGGTTTGTTAGGCCCAATAGATCTATCTTTAGGATTCGCGTCAATTAGGGTGTATGTTCCCTAATTCTTAGATTACCAGACTTTAATAAAAAGGGGCATATTCGATTTCGATAATTCAACCATAGAATGTAGTTTCAATTACTTGTGTCTATTTCGGCAAACATTTATAAAAGCGCATGTATTCTCAGTCCCAAAAATATAAAGGGTAAAAAGGCAAATGAAACTCACCATACTTGTAACATCCCGCATTTTTCCGTTAAATTATTTTAACGCCCGCCTTTTTTTTTTTTTAATAATACCTTTCGTTAATTAAATTCGTAGTTTCCGTTGACTAACGTTCATAATAATTCCGTCATTTAATTATAACATCTCTCGTTAACTTGCGTTTTAAAAATATTCGATCGGTTAAATCCCGCACCCGACAACAAACTCGAGGGACTAGTTTCGCCAAGGGAGCAAAGATGTGACTAGTTTTTGACTAGTCAACACCCACCTCCCCATTCCTTTCCATTTTCATTTTCATTTTCTTTTAACACTTTCAAGAATTCTCTCAAATCTTCAAACAAGAAATCATCATCCATTTTAAATCGATCAAGCTTCAATCCAAACAAATTACATATTTGGAATCCTTGCATCTTCCTCTTCGATTTCATACCAACCTCATCTCGTTTGGGTAACTTTCTAAAATCACTAGATTTTTGTGTTCTTGATGTTTTTAACTTATAAAGTTGTTAATTAGTGTCTATGGCTCAAGTCTAACATGAATATATGATTTATATGTTCGATTTCGTTATTTTTGATAACTAGCATGAACTTGAAAGTTTGGTGTGTTTGATTTATGATTTGGATGCTTAAATGTTGTTAATATGTTAAAGTGCAAGTATTAGATGTGTTCCTAGTGTCACTAGCTTCAATTTGATGTGTAGGTTGATTTGTAAAACTTCATAAACTTGATTAGTGATTTTGGTGATTTTGGATTAGGGTTTGATAAGCTTTATATGAACTTTTGGTGCATCAAATGCTATGAATTGTTGTTGATAAGTGTTTAGTTGCAATGTGTGTTTGATTACCTTCGAAACAGCATATCATACATGTAAATTGGTTGCCCGAATCATGAAATGCGTTTTTAGAGCTTGAAACTTTGATTATGAACGTTTAATGCGGTTTTGGGTTGTTGTAAGTGTTGAATTGCTTGATGAAATGTGTCTAGGTGTTTTCCTCGTCAAATTACCTTTCCGATGATATAAGATACATGTTCTAATTGTTTACGGATCATAAAATGTGGTTATTTGGTTTTTAGCTCGTGCATACTTGTGAAGAACAGAAAAGTGTCTGCTCTGATGGTGGCGCGGCGCGCCCCTTCCCCGCGCGGCGCGCAATTAGGCCTGGCCAGATTCTGCTCATTATGTCACTCTTCACGCGAAATGTTTGACTAGCTATCGACCTCCGATTCACATGAAACTTGTTCTAATATACTTATATATGAATAATTAGCATAGAAAAATAGTCCGGGACCCGACCCGAACACGTTGACTTTTTCGTTGACTTTGACCCGACCAAGTTTGACTTTTTGTCAAACTTCATCAAATACTTATGCAACCTTTCTAACATGATTATTTACTTGTATCTTGCATGAAACTTGACTAGTTGATTCACATGTTAATATAATCGAGTCGTAACGAGCCATAGGACTAATTGAACATCTTTGACCGGTTGTGTTTACCGTTATTGATATAACCTATATGTTTAGGTCAAGACTAGCCTTGTCCTTGCACGCGTTTACTTGTTGAAGTACTTTATTAACTCTTGCACTCAAGGTGAGATCATAGTCCCACTTTTTAATCACTTTTATTCTTTACATCGTGGGCTGAGAAACACATACATTTCACACTTATTTACTTTTCATGCTTTTACATTGTGAACAAATACGAATACAAGGATGCATACGAGTTTGAACAAGAGTCCTCAATCCAATTATCATTAGTTCCACTTGCAGGGTGTAAGTGTAAGCATGTAATTATGTTGTGTGGCCATACGGGTTTAACAAACCCTCATTCAGACGGTTCGCTACCGTTAGTGAATGAAATATAATTTCAACAATGTATAGTGTAAGTTCTAACACTAAATTCAAAATTCAGAGGGAAGATTCGGTTAAGCCTTGATAATTGGGTGCTCGTGATACAAATACTATTTTGGAATGTGAACGATTTTGGTTGAGCAATTCTTAAAGAACCTTGTGGTTCAATACAATTTACTTACTAAACCTATGTTTTCACCAACGTTTTCGTTGACAGATTTCTATGTTTTTCTCAGGTCTTGCACGATATGTGATACATGCTTCCGCTCATTATTTGATACTTGCATTGGATGTCGAGTATACATGCTTTTCATGGAGCGTCTTTTGACTTTACTTTAAACCGTGTCGCCTAGATTTCAATCGTACTTATAACGTTGTAACTTAACTTTTGTTTGAACAATTCTTGTAACTTTGAAACAATCTTTATTTTGAAATGAAGGCGACATATTTTAGTCAAACGTTATCTTAAAGACTTATAATTAGGTAATGGGACCCACGTAGCCGACGCCGTCACTTGACGATTTGTTGGGGTCGCTACAAGTGGTATCAGAGCCTTGGTTGTAGGGATTTAGAGTTCATTTGTGTCCACCCCGAGTCATAGGGTACATAGGTGAATCTAGACTACAACCGGCATATAGACTGAAGTAGGAATTACTTGACTATTTGTGCATTTATGCTCGAACTCTTCTATCATATCTAACTCGTATTCGATCTTGATCTTACGTTGATAAATTTTGTTGACGCGCCACCTTGACTTTATGAAGTAATGTTAAATGCACATGAGAATCAGGGTAATATAATTTCCGGGATTATATTACGGTGATTCACATGGACGTTCCGACATTATGACATAAAGAATTTAGGGCGAGTCAAGGAAAATTTTCTCTCTATCCTTATTCCATACTCCGGTTAGTATTGTTGAAAATACTAACCAACGATATTCTTGTGTCATGAAGGAACAATGGCTCGTCGACGCGCTCCTCCCGAAACTCCCGAACAAGCCCTCCAACGTATGATAGCCACTGCCGTGGATGCGGCCATGGCCGGTCACTCCTCCAACAACAACAATAACAACAATCATCACAACAACAGCAATGGAGCCGGAAATTCCAACGAAGGATGCTCCTATAAGAATTTCATGGGGTGCAAACCTCACACTTTTGATGGAACCGGGGGACCGGTTGTGCTCACCCGATGGTTTGAGCAAACGGAAGCCGTCTTTAGCATAAGCGGTTGTCGAGACCAAGACAAGGTTAGATATTCCACTCACACCTTCGCCAGTATCGCTCTCACATGGTGGAATTCGTATGTACAATCGGTGGGTATCCACGAAGCCCACGCTCTCTCTTGGGCCGACTTAAGAGGAAAGATGATCACCGAATATTTTCCTCGCGAAGAAACCAGAAGGCTCGAACAAGAGCTAAGAGCTCTGAAAGCGGTCGGGAACGACCTTAAGGCCTATAATCAACGATTCTCCGAACTTGCTTTGATGTGCCCAAATCTTGTGAACCCCGAATCTTTAAGGGTTGAACTTTACATGGATGGTCTCCCCAAGAGCATCAAACAAGGAGTAATGTCATCCAAACCCGCTAACCACCAAGAGGCTTTGAATATTGCCCGCCAATTGATTGAAACAGTGGACGAGATTGAAGTGCCGGCACCTAAAGCCGAGGATAAATCGGGTGACAACAAAAGAAAATGGGAAGCCCCCTAATCAAGTAATTACAACAACCTCGCCAAGAAGCCCTTCATCCCCAACGGCAAGAAAGGTTATACCGGACACCTACCGTATTGTAACGAGTGCTACAAACATCATTTAGGCGAATGTGGCAAACCATTTTGCTTGAAGTGTCAAAGAAGTGGCCATGTAGCCCACGATTGTAGGAATACCGCTCCCGTCGCTCAAAAGGAGCCCAATGCACCCAAGATGGGTGTTTGTTTTGAATGTGGCCAACCGGGTCATTTTAGGAGTGCGTGCCCAAATAAGAAAATCAACCCCAACGCACGCCGTTAAACTTTCAACATCAACGCCCAGGATGCCCGAGACGACGATGGACTAGTCACGGGTATGTTTCTTCTCGAAATTCTCACGTTTCATGTTTATTCGATTCGGTTACCGTTAGACGTTTTATAAACAAGGCTCTGACTCATACTCTTTGCACTTCACCTTTTTCCCCTAGACACTACTTAGGCAATTTAAGTGACCAACGGAAAATATTGTGTGCCTATAAATTTTATTGGAGGATATACGTTAAGACTTTTGACTTGACACCTATAGAACTAGGGAGCTCGGAACCTATTCGTTAAAAAAAAAAAAATAAAAAAAAATAAAAAAAAAAAAAAATGTTTCCCCATCATCTTGTATAGATTATTGTGAACTGAGTAATTTTCGGTTGGGAACCGATACCCCCTCCCTCGCATCCATGACCTCATGATTTCTTGCATGAATCCCGTGTGTATTCCAAAACGACCTCCGTTCCAGTTATCATCAATTGGGGGTTAAGGGAGACAATGGCTCCTGAGTCTTTTCCGAACTCGCAACGTTAGTTGTAAATCCCTCTTAGTACCATTCGATTTATCCAAGGCTCGTCCGTATCCATAAACCTCCTAAACCACGTATGCAAACTTATCTAGACAAATCTGTTATCGTATTTATAGATGACATCTTAACTTATTCAAGTAAAGAAGGAAAACGAACAACATCACCATCTTACGCTCGAACTTTTGAGAAAAGAGCAACTCTATACCAAATTCTCCAAGTGAGAATTTCTGTTGAACGAAGTCCAATTTTCTAGACCATAATGTTAATGGTCAAGGCATTTCAATCAATCTCGAAATCAAGCCACATGTAATCAGGAAACTCTCCCCACTCAGACTTGTATTCGTAAAATCTTAGATCTCGTCTGTTACTACCGAAGATTCATTTCTGACTTTTCTCGTGTTACACGACTTTTAAACTCGTTAACTCACTAAGGAAAAACTATAAACCTCTCCGTGTTCGAGCCTTGAGCGTGATTCTTCACACCAGCATTTCTAGTTAAATTCGTTATTTTGCACGAAGAAGTCGAATACTAAATTGTGGATCCGATCAATTTTCTCGTCATCACGTACCACACTACACACCTCTGATATTTCACCGTTACCGTCTGATATTACTGGAATTTAAGATAACACACAATCCAACGATACTTCACTCTTCTTTGACTTAACGCCCTTGTGTTTCTGATAATCGGCCAACTATTATTCAACCCCGAACTATACAACTACGTGTACTATCTCGTTTCTCTTTCAGACTTTAACTTTTGACAACTAGAGGCACGTTATGGCAACCTCGAGATGTAAGCTCATCCTATTCAAAGTCCTCATTTCACTCCTATCCTCATCGCTCGCATTTCCGTTTAAGGAAACTCCTTGTAACATTTCTCCATGGATAGATAAACTCCTCATATTACATTAGTATTCGCCACGAGGGTGAATAGTCCTAACGAACATTTTTCGAACCCTAACTGAATTGTTCAAACATATCTTAAGAGATTCTATTCCAACACGGTGTATCTTCGTCATTTATCCTGTATCGAAATACTCGTTTCACTTCTAGCGTTACAAGAGACCTTGGGAACCCGCTTAGACACATGTACCGTGTATCTCCCACAAACAGACGAACCGAACAAACGAACGATTTACGTCTTCGAAAGACATGTTTCAAACTTGCATGGTCGCTTTTAGTAGATCCCTCTTACAACAGTAGTCACCACTCGTGTGTTCACACGCACTTTCTGAAACCCTATAGGACCGCAAATGTCATACCCCGATTCATTTAACCAAAGCATGTGGCAAGCAAATCACCGAATCTGAACTCCATCAAGAAACAACAATTGAGATCGTTCAAGTCCGAGAAGGGCTCGAGATGACCCGTAGTCGCCAGAAGAGTTATACCAAACTTAGATGAAAACCTCACAAATCCCAGTGTGTAACCGCATAATATTGAGAAACCGCACCTTGGAAAGGTGTAATCCATTTTGGGAAATCGAGAAAGGCTATATCCGCAATATCGAACCTTTTGAAACCTTGGGGCGTATTGGAACCGCTTCCTACCGTTTAGAACTTCCGACTCAATTAAGTTTCCGTTTACCCTACATTTCGTGTAACAAATTTAGAAACGTGTCCTGCGGAACAGGAACGTGCAATCCTTCTAGATGCACCAACTATTGATGACAAACTCCTCCTCATAGGAAAAACCGGCTGAACTTGTGGATCGTAAAACCAAGCCCTAATACAACGTAACACCCCGACTATCCGGATTCGTGGAATGTCCAAGAAAGTACCTCCAATCATTCGTAGAGTTACTACACTAGGTCTCGAGTAAGAGACATCGAATATTACTTCCAACTAAATTTCGGGACGAAATTTCTTTTGAGGTGTGGATAATGTAACATCCCGCATTTTTCCGTTAAATTATTTTAACGCCCGCCTTTTTTTTTTTTTTTTTAATAATACCTTTCGTTAATTAAATTCGTAGTTTCCGTTGACTAACGTTCATAATAATTTCGTCATTTAATTATAACATCTCTCGTTAACTTGCGTTTTAAAAATATTCGATCGGTTAAATCCCGCACCCGACAACAAACTCGAGGGACTAGTTTCGCCAAGGGAGCAAAGATGTGACTAGCTTTTGACTAGTCAACACCCACCTCCCCATTCCTTTCCATTTTCATTTTCATTTTCTTTTAACACTTTCAAGAATTCTCTCAAATCTTCAAACAAGAAATCATCATCCATTTTAAATCAATCAAGCTTCAATCCAAACAAATTACATATTTGGAATCCTTGCATCTTCCTCTTCGATTTCATACCAACCTCATCTCGTTTGGGTAACTTTCTAAAATCACTAGATTTTTGTGTTCTTGATGTTTTTAACTTATAAAGTTGTTAATTAGTGTCTATGGCTCAAGTCTAACATGAATATATGATTTATATGTTCGATTTCGTTATTTTTGATAACTAGCATGAACTTGAAAGTTTGGTGTGTTTGATTTATGATTTGGATGCTTAAATGTTGTTAATATGTTAAAGTGCAAGTATTAGATGTGTTCCTAGTGTCACTAGCTTCAATTTGATGTGTAGGTTGATTTGTAAAACTTCATAAACTTGATTACTGATTTTGGTGATTTTGGATTAGGGTTTGATAAGCTTTATATGAACTTTTGGTGCATCAAATGCTATGAATTGTTGTTGATAAGTGTTTAGTTGCAATGTGTGTTTGATTACCTTCGAAACGGCATATCATACATGTAAATTGGTTGCCCGAATCATGAAATGCGTTTTTAGAGCTTGAAACTTTGATTATGAACGTTTAATGCGGTTTTGGGTTGTTGTAAGTGTTGAATTGTGAAATGTCCCGTTCTTATTGATTAAAAACGTTCCATATTAATTGATTTCGTTGCGAGGTTTTGACCTCTATATGAGACGTTTTTCAAAGACTGCATTCATTTTAAAACAAACCATAACCTTTATTTCATCAATAAAGGTTTAAAAAGCTTTACGTAGATTATCAAATAATGATAATCTAAAATATCCTGTTTACACACGACCATTACATAATGGTTTACAATACAAATATGTTACAACAAAATAAGTTTCTTGAATGCAGTTTTTACACAATATCATACAAACATGGACTCCAAATCTCGTCCTTATTTAAGTATGCGACAGCGGAAGCTCTTAATAATCACCTGAGAATAAACATGCTTAAAACGTCAACAAAAATGTTGGTGAGTTATAGGTTTAACCTATATATATCAAATCATAATAATAGACCACAAGATTTCATATTTCAATACACATCCCATACATAGAGATAAAAATCATTCATATGGTGAACACCTGGTAACCGACAATAACAAGATGCATATATAAGAATATCCCCATCATTCCGGGACACCCTTCGGATATGATATAAATTTCGAAGTACTAAAGCATCCGGTACTTTGGATGGGGTTTGTTAGGCCCAATAGATCTATCTTTAGGATTCGCGTCAATTAGGGTGTCTGTTCCCTAATTCTTAGATTACCAGACTTAATAAAAAGGGGCATATTCGATTTCGATAATTCAACCATAGAATGTAGTTTCATGTACTTGTGTCTATTTTGTAAATCATTTATAAAACCTGCATGTATTCTCATCCCAAAAATATTAGATTTTAAAAGTGAGACTATAACTCACTTTCACAGATTTTTACTTCGTCGGGAAGTAAGACTTGGCCACTGTTGATTCACGAACCTATAACAATATATACATATATATTAAAGTATGTTCAAAATATATTTACAACACTTTTAATATATTTTGATGTTTTAAGTTTATTAAGTCAGCTGTCCTCGTTAGTAACCTATAACTAGTTGTCCACAGTTAGATGTACAGAAATAAATCGATAAATATTATCTTGAATCAATCCACGACCCAGTGTATACGTATCTCAGTATTGATCACAACTCAAACTATATATATTTTGGAATCAACCTCAACCCTGTATAGCTAACTCCAACATTCACATATAGAGTGTCTATGGTTGTTCCGAAATATATATAGATGTGTCGACATGATAGGTCGAAACATTGTATACGTGTCTATGGTATCTCAAGATTACATAATATACAATACAAGTTGATTAAGTTATGGTTGGAATAGATTTGTTACCAATTTTCACGTAGCTAAAATGAGAAAAATTATCCAATCTTGTTTTACCCATAACTTCTTCATTTTAAATCCGTTTTGAGTGAATCAAATTGCTATGGTTTCATATTGAACTCTATTTTATGAATCTAAACAGAAAAAGTATAGGTTTATAGTCTGAAAAATAAGTTACAAGTCGTTTTTGTAAAGGTAGTCATTTCAGTCGAAAGAACGACGTCTAGATGACCATTTTAGAAAACATACTTCCACTTTGAGTTTAACCATAATTTTTGGATATAGTTTCATGTTCATAATAAAAATCATTTTCTCAGAATAACAACTTTTAAATCAAAGTTTATCATAGTTTTTAATTAACTAACCCAAAACAGCCCGCGGTGTTACTACGACGGCGTAAATCCGGTTTTACGGTGTTTTTCGTGTTTCCAGGTTTTAAATCATTAAGTTAGCATATCATATAGATATAGAACATGTGTTTAGTTGATTTTAAAAGTCAAGTTAGAAGGATTAACTTTTGTTTGCGAACAAGTTTAGAATTAACTAAACTATGTTCTAGTGATTACAAGTTTAAACCTTCGAATAAGATAGCTTTATATGTATGAATTGAATGATGTTATGAACATCATTACTACCTTAATTTCCTTGGATAAACCTACTGGAAAAGAGAAAAATGGATCTAGCTTCAATGGATCCTTGGATGGCTCGAAGTTCTTGAAGCAGAATCATGACACGAAAACAAGTTCAAGTAAGATCATCACTTGAAATAAGATTGTTATAGTTATAGAAATTGAACCAAAGTTTGAATATGATTATTACCTTGTATTAGAATGATAACCTACTGTAAGAAATAAAGATTTCTTGAGGTTGGATGATCACCTTACAAGATTGGAAGTGAGCTAGCAAACTTGAAAGTATTCTTGATTTTATGAAACTAGAACTTTTGGAATTTATGAAGAACACTTAGAACTTGAAGATAGAACTTGAGAGAGATCAATTAGATGAAGAAAATTGAAGAATGAAAGTGTTTGTAGGTGTTTTTGGTCGTTGGTGTATGGATTAGATATAAAGGATATGTAATTTTGTTTTCATGTAAATAAGTCATGAATGATTACTCATATTTTTGTAATCTTATGAGATATTTCATGCTAGTTGCCAAATGATGGTTCCCACATGTGTTAGGTGACTCACATGGGCTGCTAAGAGCTGATCATTGGAGTGTATATACCAATAGTACATACATCTAAAAGCTGTGTATTGTACGAGTACGAATACGGGTGCATACGAGTAGAATTGTTGATGAAACTGAACGAGAATGTAATTGTAAGCATTTTTGTTAAGTAGAAGTATTTTGATAAGTGTATTGAAGTCTTTCAAAAGTGTATAAATACATATTAAAACACTACATGTATATACATTTTAACTGAGTCGTTAAGTCATCGTTAGTCGTTACATGTAAGTGTTGTTTTGAAACCTTTAGGTTAACGATCTTGTTAAATGTTGTTAACCCAATGTTTATAATATCAAAATAGATTTTAAATTATTATATTATCATGATATTATGATGTACGAATATCTCTTAATATGATATATATACATTAAATGTCGTTACAACGATAAACGTTACATATATGTCTCGTTTCAAAATCATTAAGTTAGTAGTCTTGTTTTTACATATGTAGTTCATTGTTAATATAATTAATGATATGTTTACTTATCATAATATCATGTTAACTATACATATAACCATATATATGTCATCATATAGTTTTTTTTTACAAGTTTTAACGTTCGTGAATCACCGGTCAACTTGGGTGGTCAATTGTCTATATGAAACCTATTTCAATTAATCAAGTCTTAACAAGTTTGATTGCTTAACATGTTGGAAACATTTAATCATGTAAATATCAATCTCAATTAATATATATAAACATGGAAAAGTTCGGGTCACTACAGTACCTACCCGTTAAATAAATTTCGTCCCGAAATTTTAAGCTGTTGAAGGTGTTGACGAATCTTCTGGAAATAGATGCGGGTATTTCTTCTTCATCTGATCTTCACGCTCCCAGGTGAACTCGGGTCCTCTACAAGCATTCCATCGAACCTTAACAATTGGTATCTTGTTTTGCTTAAGTCTTTTAACCTCACGATCCATTATTTCGACGGGTTCTTCGATGAATTGAAGTTTTTCGTTGATTTGGATTTCATCTAACGGAATAGTGAGATCTTCTTTAGCAAAACATTTCTTCAAATTCGAGACGTGGAAAGTGTTATGTACAGCCGCGAGTTGTTGAGGTAATTCTAGTCGGTAAGCTACTGTTCCGACACGATCAATAATCTTGAATGGTCCAATATACCTTGGATTTAATTTCCCTCGTTTACCAAATCGAACAACGCCTTTCCAAGGTGCAACTTTAAGCATGACCATCTCTCCAATTTCAAATTCTATATCTTTTCTTTTAATGTCAGCGTAGCTCTTTTGTCGACTTTTGGCGGTTTTCAACCGTTGTTGAATTTGGATGATCTTCTCGGTAGTTTCTTGTATAATCTCCGGACCCGTAATCTGTCTATCCCCCACTTCACTCCAACAAATCGGAGACCTGCACTTTCTACCATAAAGTGCTTCAAACGGCGCCATCTCAATGCTTGAATGGTAGCTGTTGTTGTAGGAAAATTCTGCTAACGGTAGATGTCGATCCCAACTGTTTCCGAAATCAATAACACATGCTCGTAGCATGTCTTCAAGCGTTTGTATCGTCCTTTCGCTCTGCCCATCAGTTTGTGGATGATAGGCAGTACTCATGTCTAGACGAGTTCCTAATGCTTGCTGTAATGTTTGCCAGAATCTTGAAATAAATCTGCCATCCCTATCAGAGATAATAGAGATTGGTATTCCATGTCTGGAGACGACTTCCTTCAAATACAGTCGTGCTAACTTCTCCATCTTGTCATCTTCTCTTATTGGTAGGAAGTGTGCTGATTTGGTGAGACGATCAACTATTACCCAAATAGTATCAAAACCACTTGCAGTCCTTGGCAATTTAGTGATGAAATCCATGGTAATGTTTTCCCATTTCCATTCCGGGATTTCGGGTTGTTGAAGTAGACCTGATGGTTTCTGATGCTCAGCTTTGACCTTAGAACACGTCAAACATTCTCCTACGTATTTAGCAACATCGGCTTTCATACCCGGCCACCAAAAATGTTTCTTGAGATCCTTGTACATCTTCCCCGTTCCAGGATGTATTGAGTATCTGGTTTTATGAGCTTCTCTAAGTACCATTTCTCTCATATCTCCAAACTTTGGTACCCAAATCCTTTCAGCCCTATACCGGGTTCCATCTTCCCGAATATTAAGATGCTTCTCCGATCCTTTGGGTATTTCATCCTTTAAATTTCCCTCTTTTAAAACTCCTTGTTGCGCCTCCTTTATTTGAGTAGTAATGTTATTATGAATCATTATATTCATAGATTTTACTCGAATGGGTTCTCTGTCCTTCCTGCTCAAGGCATCGGCTACCACATTTGCCTTCCCCGGGTGGTAACGAATCTCAAAGTCGTAATCATTCAATAATTCAATCCACCTACGCTGCCTCATATTCAGTTGTTTCTGATTAAATATGTGTTGAATACTTTTGTGGTCGGTATATATAATACTTTTGACCCCATATAAGTAGTGCCTCCAAGTCTTTAATGCAAAAACAACCGCGCCTAATTCCAAATCATGCGTCGTATAATTTTGTTCGTGAATCTTCAATTGTCTAGACGCATAAGCAATCACCTTCGTTCGTTGCATTAATACACAACCGAGACCTTGCTTTGATGCATCACAATAAATCACAAAATCATCATTCCCTTCAGGCAATGACAATATAGGTGCCGTAGTTAGCTTTTTCTTCAATAACTGAAACGCTTTCTCTTGTTCATCATTCCATTCAAATTTCTTCCCTTTATGCGTTAATGCAGTCAAGGGTTTTGCTATTCTGGAAAAGTCTTGGATGAACCTTCTGTAGTAACCAGCTAGTCCTAAAAACTGGCGTATGTGTTTCGGAGTTTTCGGGGTTTCCCACTTTTCAACAGTTTCTATCTTTGCCGGATCCACCTTAATACCTTCTTTGTTCACTATGTGACCGAGGAATTGAACTTCTTCCAACCAAAATGCACACTTTGAAAACTTAGCGTACAATTCTTCCTTCCTCAATACTTCTAACACCTTTCTCAAATGTTCACCGTGTTCTTGGTCATTCTTTGAGTAAATAAGTATGTCATCAATGAAAACAATGACAAACTTGTCAAGGTATGGTCCACACACTCGGTTCATAAGGTCCATGAACACAGCTGGTGCATTAGTTAAACCAAACGGCATGACCATAAACTCGTAATGACCGTAACGTGTTCTGAAAGCAGTCTTTGGAATATCATCTTCTTTCACCCGCATTTGATGATACCCGGAACGTAAGTCAATCTTTGAATAAACAGACGAGCCTTGTAGTTGATCAAATAAGTCGTCGATTCTCGGTAGTGGGTAGCGGTTCTTGATGGTAAGTTTGTTCAACTCTCGGTAGTCGATACACAACCTGAATGTACCATCTTTCTTCTTGACAAACAAAACAGGAGCTCCCCACGGTGATGTGCTTGGTCGAATGAAACCACGCTCTAAAAGTTCTTGTAATTGGCTTTGCAGTTCTTTCATCTCGCTGGGTGCGAGTCTGTAAGGAGCACGAGCTATTGGTGCAGCTCCTGGTACAAGATCTATTTGAAATTCAACGGATCGATGTGGGGGTAATCCCGGTAATTCTTTCGGAAATACATCGGGAAATTCTTTTGCAATGGGAACATCATTGATGCTCTTTTCTTCAGTTTGTACTTTCTCGACGTGTGCTAGAACAGTATAGCAACCTTTTCTTATTAGTTTTTGTGCCTTCAAATTACTAATAAGATGTAGCTTCGTGTTGCCCTTTTCTCCGTACACCATTAAGGGTTTTCCTTTTTCTCGTATAATGCGAATTGCATTTTTGTAACAAACGATCTCCGCTTTCACTTCTTTCAACCAGTCCATACTGATTATCACATCAAAACTCCCTAACTCTACTGGTATCAAATCAATCTTAAATGTTTCGCTAACCAGTTTAATTTCTCGATTCCGACATATATTATCTGCTGAAATTAATTTACCATTTGCTAATTCGAGTAAAAATTTACTATCCAAAGGCGTCAATGGACAACTTAATTTAGCACAAAAATCTCTACTCATATAGCTTCTATCCGCACCCGAATCAAATAAAACGTAAGCAGATTTATTGTCAATAAGAAACGTACCCGTAACAAGCTCCGGGTCTTCCTGTGCCTCTACCGCATTAATATTGAAAACTCTTCCACGGCCTTGTCCATTCGTGTTCTCCTGGTTCGGGCAATTTCTAATAATGTGGCCTGGTTTTCCACATTTATAACAAACTACATTGGCATAACTTGCTCCGACACTACTTGCTCCGCCATTACTCGTTCCGACACCATTTGTTCCTTTCGTTCTTTTAACCCCTGGTCCGTAGACCTCACACTTCGCCGCACTATGACCATTTCTTTTACACTTGTTGCAAAATTTGGTGCAGAACCCCGAGTGATTCTTTTCACACCTTTGGCATAGCTGCTTCTGATTGTTGTTGTTGTTGCGGTTATTATTGTTGTTGGGATGATTGTTGTAGTTGCTGTTGTTGTTGTTGTTGTTGTTGTATTGGTGATTCTTATCACCGTTTTCCTCCCACTTTCTTTTGACTTGCTTCACATTGGCCTCTTCAGCAGTCTGTTCTTTAATTCTTTCTTCAATCTGGTTCACTAGTTTGTGAGCCATTCTACATGCCTGTTGTATGGAGGCGGGCTCGTGTGAACTTATATCTTCTTGGATTCTTTCCGGTAATCCCTTCACAAACGCGTCGATCTTCTCTTCCTCATCTTCGAATGCTCCCGGACACAATAGGCACAATTCTGTGAATCGTCTTTCGTACGTGGTAATATCAAATCCTTGGGTTCGTAACCCTCTAAGTTCTGTCTTGAGCTTATTAACCTCGGTTCTGGGACGGTACTTCTCGTTCATCAAGTGCTTGAATGCTGACCACGGTAGTGCGTACGCATCATCTTGTCCCACTTGCTCTAGATAGGTATTCCACCATGTTAACGCAGAACCTGTGAAGGTATGCGTAGCGTACTTCACTTTGTCCTCTTCAGTACACTTACTTATGGCAAACACCGATTCAACCTTCTCGGTCCACCGTTTCAATCCGATCGGTCCTTCGGTTCCATCAAATTCCAAAGGTTTGCAGGCAGTGAATTCTTTGTAGGTGCATCCTACACGATTTCCTGTACTGCTAGATCCAAGGTTATTGTTGGTATGTAGCGCAGCCTGTACTGCGGCTATGTTTGAAGCTAGAAAAGTACGGAATTCCTCTTCATTCATATTCACGGTGTGTCGAGTAGTCGGTGCCATTTCCTTCAAAATAGTTAAATGGAACAAGTTAATCATACAGAATATTAAGAGTAGTTAATAGTATTTCGTAGCATAATATGAACTCATTTATAAAAGCTTTTTCTTCATATTAGCGTTTTATAAGTTTAAATTCGGGTAGTACCTACCCGTTAAGTTCATACTTAGTAGCTAATATACAATTCAACTACTACAATTCTATATGAAAAAAATGATTATAATAATATTTTGCGTTCAAACTTTTATACAATATTTTACAAACTTACAATACCGCTTATTTTACATAAAGCATGAAATATAGCACACAATAACTTTGATACAAGATAGTTGTGAAGATAATTCTAGCTAGTACACAAGTCGTTCAGCAAAGGCAATAAAGACACGTAATTCATACGTCCAGAAACAAGTCATGCATTCTGGTTTTACTAGGACTACTTCCCATCCTTGGTCTTGTGCAACATAACCGTTATGGCCGTTGATAAGACAGCGTGTTGTAACGTCGTCAAAGGGACGAGGGTTACGTAATGTCCAACAGTCCCGTAACAATCTAAAAACCTCATTTCTTACCCCAATTACCGACTCCGTCACTTGTGGGAACGTTTTGTTTAATAGTTGTAGCCCGATGTTCTTGTTCTCACTTTGGTGAGAAGCGAACATTACTAATCCGTAAGTATAACATGCTTCTTTATGTTGCATGTTAGCCGCTTTTTCTAAATCACGAAGTCCAATATTCGGATATATTGAGTCAAAATAATTTCTTAACCCATTGCGTAAAATAGCATTTGGGTTCCCCGCAATATATGCGTCAAAGTAAACACATCGTAACTTATGGGTTTCCCAATGTGATATCCCCCATCTTTCAAACGAAAGTCTCTTATAAACCAAGACATTCTTGGAACGTTCTTCGAATGTCTTACAAACTGATCTCGCCTTAAATAGTTGTGCCGAGGAATTCTGACCGACTCTAGACAAGATTTCATCAATCATGTCTCCGGGTAGGTCTCTTAAAATATTGGGTTGTCTATCCATTTTGCGTTTTTATACTGTAAAATAGACAAGAGTTAGATTCATAAAAAAAAATACTTATTAATACAAGCAATTTTTACATATATCATAAAGCATAAGCACACTACATTACATATATTACACCACATGAATACAACTATCTTATTCCGACTCGCTTGTTTCTTCTTCTTCGGTTTTGGTTCGTTTTGCCAAGTTTCTAGGGATATATGATTTTCCCCTAATACGAGCCGTCGTTATCCACATTGGTTTAGAAAAACCTGGTGGTTTAGAGGTTCCCGGGTCATTGTTACAACTTAAGGACTTCGGGGGTTGACGATACATATAAAGTTCATCGGGGTTGGAATTAGATTTCTCTATTTTTATGCCCTTTCTCTTATTATTTTCTTTTGCCTTTTTAAATTCAGTTGGGGTAATTTCTATAACATCATCGGAATTCTAATCGGAATCCGATTCATCGGAGAATTGGTAATCCTCCCAATATTTTGCTTCCTTGGCGGAAACACCATTGACCATAATTAACTTTGGTCGGTTGGTTGAGGATTTTCTTTTACTTAACCATTTTATTATTTCCCCCACCGGTTCTATTTCTTCATCCGGTTCCGATTCTTCTTCCGGTTCCGATTCTTCTTCCGGTTCCGACTCTTCTTCCGGTTCCTCTTCGGGAACTTGTGAATCAGTCCACAAATCATTCCAATTTACATTTGACTCTTCATTATTATTAGGTGAGTCAATGGGACTTGTTCTAGAGGTAGACATCTATCACATAATATCAAACACGTTAAGAGATTAATATATCACATAATATTCATATGTTAAAAATATATAGTTTCCAACAAAAATGTTAAGCAATCATTTTTAAAGAAAACACGGTCGAAGTCCAGACTCACTAATGCATCCTAACAAACTCGATAAGACACACTAATGCAAATTTTCTGGTTCTCTAAGACCAACGCTCTGATACCAACTGAAATGTCCCGTTCTTATTGATTAAAAACGTTCCATATTAATTGATTTCGTTGCGAGGTTTTGACCTCTATATGAGACGTTTTTCAAAGACTGCATTCATTTTAAAACAAACCATAACCTTTATTTCATCAATAAAGGTTTAAAAAGCTTTACGTAGATTATCAAATAATGATAATCTAAAATATCCTGTTTACACACGACCATTACATAATGGTTTACAATACAAATATGTTACAACAAAATAAGTTTCTTGAATGCAGTTTTTACACAATATCATACAAACATGGACTCCAAATCTCGTCCTTATTTAAGTATGCGACAGCGGAAGCTCTTAATAATCACCTGAGAATAAACATGCTTAAAACGTCAACAAAAATGTTGGTGAGTTATAGGTTTAACCTATATATATCAAATCATAATAATAGACCACAAGATTTCATATTTCAATACACATCCCATACATAGAGATAAAAATCATTCATATGGTGAACACCTGGTAACCGACAATAACAAGATGCATATATAAGAATATCCCCATCATTCCGGGACACCCTTCGGATATGATATAAATTTCGAAGTACTAAAGCATCCGGTACTTTGGATGGGGTTTGTTAGGCCCAATAGATCTATCTTTAGGATTCGCGTCAATTAGGGTGTCTGTTCCCTAATTCTTAGATTACCAGACTTAATAAAAAGGGGCATATTCGATTTCGATAATTCAACCATAGAATGTAGTTTCATGTACTTGTGTCTATTTTGTAAATCATTTATAAAACCTGCATGTATTCTCATCCCAAAAATATTAGATTTTAAAAGTGGGACTATAACTCACTTTCACAGATTTTTACTTCGTCGGGAAGTAAGACTTGGCCACTGTTGATTCACGAACCTATAACAATATATACATATATATTAAAGTATGTTCAAAATATATTTACAACACTTTTAATATATTTTGATGTTTTAAGTTTATTAAGTCAGCTGTCCTCGTTAGTAACCTATAACTAGTTGTCCACAGTTAGATGTACAGAAATAAATCGATAAATATTATCTTGAATCAATCCACGACCCAGTGTATACGTATCTCAGTATTGATCACAACTCAAACTATATATATTTTGGAATCAACCTCAACCCTGTATAGCTAACTCCAACATTCACATATAGAGTGTCTATGGTTGTTCCGAAATATATATAGATGTGTCGACATGATAGGTCGAAACATTGTATACGTGTCTATGGTATCTCAAGATTACATAATATACAATACAAGTTGATTAAGTTATGGTTGGAATAGATTTGTTACCAATTTTCACGTAGCTAAAATGAGAAAAATTATCCAATCTTGTTTTACCCATAACTTCTTCATTTTAAATCCGTTTTGAGTGAATCAAATTGCTATGGTTTCATATTGAACTCTATTTTATGAATCTAAACAGAAAAAGTATAGGTTTATAGTCTGAAAAATAAGTTACAAGTCGTTTTTGTAAAGGTAGTCATTTCAGTCGAAAGAACGACGTCTAGATGACCATTTTAGAAAACATACTTCCACTTTGAGTTTAACCATAATTTTTGGATATAGTTTCATGTTCATAATAAAAATCATTTTCTCAGAATAACAACTTTTAAATCAAAGTTTATCATAGTTTTTAATTAACTAACCCAAAACAGCCCGCGGTGTTACTACGACGGCGTAAATCCGGTTTTACGGTGTTTTTCGTGTTTCCAGGTTTTAAATCATTAAGTTAGCATATCATATAGATATAGAACATGTGTTTAGTTGATTTTAAAAGTCAAGTTAGAAGGATTAACTTTTGTTTGCGAACAAGTTTAGAATTAACTAAACTATGTTCTAGTGATTACAAGTTTAAACCTTCGAATAAGATAGCTTTATATGTATGAATTGAATGATGTTATGAACATCATTACTACCTTAATTTCCTTGGATAAACCTACTGGAAAAGAGAAAAATGGATCTAGCTTCAATGGATCCTTGGATGGCTCGAAGTTCTTGAAGCAGAATCATGACACGAAAACAAGTTCAAGTAAGATCATCACTTGAAATAAGATTGTTATAGTTATAGAAATTGAACCAAAGTTTGAATATGATTATTACCTTGTATTAGAATGATAACCTACTGTAAGAAATAAAGATTTCTTGAGGTTGGATGATCACCTTACAAGATTGGAAGTGAGCTAGCAAACTTGAAAGTATTCTTGATTTTATGAAACTAGAACTTTTGGAATTTATGAAGAACACTTAGAACTTGAAGATAGAACTTGAGAGAGATCAATTAGATGAAGAAAATTGAAGAATGAAAGTGTTTGTAGGTGTTTTTGGTCGTTGGTGTATGGATTAGATATAAAGGATATGTAATTTTGTTTTCATGTAAATAAGTCATGAATGATTACTCATATTTTTGTAATCTTATGAGATATTTCATGCTAGTTGCCAAATGATGGTTCCCACATGTGTTAGGTGACTCACATGGGCTGCTAAGAGCTGATCATTGGAGTGTATATACCAATAGTACATACATCTAAAAGCTGTGTATTGTACGAGTACGAATACGGGTGCATACGAGTAGAATTGTTGATGAAACTGAACGAGAATGTAATTGTAAGCATTTTTGTTAAGTAGAAGTATTTTGATAAGTGTATTGAAGTCTTTCAAAAGTGTATAAATACATATTAAAACACTACATGTATATACATTTTAACTGAGTCGTTAAGTCATCGTTAGTCGTTACATGTAAGTGTTGTTTTGAAACCTTTAGGTTAACGATCTTGTTAAATGTTGTTAACCCAATGTTTATAATATCAAAATAGATTTTAAATTATTATATTATCATGATATTATGATGTACGAATATCTCTTAATATGATATATATACATTAAATGTCGTTACAACGATAAACGTTACATATATGTCTCGTTTCAAAATCATTAAGTTAGTAGTCTTGTTTTTACATATGTAGTTCATTGTTAATATAATTAATGATATGTTTACTTATCATAATATCATGTTAACTATACATATAACCATATATATGTCATCATATAGTTTTTTTTTACAAGTTTTAACGTTCGTGAATCACCGGTCAACTTGGGTGGTCAATTGTCTATATGAAACCTATTTCAATTAATCAAGTCTTAACAAGTTTGATTGCTTAACATGTTGGAAACATTTAATCATGTAAATATCAATCTCAATTAATATATATAAACATGGAAAAGTTCGGGTCACTACAAATTGCTTGATGAAATGTGTCTAGGTGTTTTCCTCGTCAAATTACCTTTCCGATGATATAAGATACATGTTCTAATTGTTTACGGATCATAAAATGTGGTTATTTGGTTTTTAGCTCGTGCATACTTGTGAAGAACAGAAAAGTGTCTGCTCAGATGGTGGCGCGGCGCGCCCCTTCCCCGCGCGGCGCGCAATTAGGCCTGGCCAGATTCTGCTCATTATGTCACTCTTCACGCGAAATGTTTGACTAGCTATCGACCTCCGATTCACATGAAACTTGTTCTAATATACTTATATATGAATAATTAGCATAGAAAAATAGTCCGGGACCCGACCCGAACACGTTGACTTTTTCGTTGACTTTGACCCGACCAAGTTTGACTTTTTGTCAAACTTCATCAAATACTTATGCAACCTTTCTAACATGATTATTTACTTGTATCTTGCATGAAACTTGACTAGTTGATTCACATGTTAATATAATCGAGTCGTAACGAGCCATAGGACTAATTGAACATCTTTGACCGGTTGTGTTTACCGTTATTGATATAACCTATATGTTTAGGTCAAGACTAGCCTTGTCCTTGCACGCGTTTACTTGTTGAAGTACTTTATTAACTCTTGCACTCAAGGTGAGATCATAGTCCCACTTTTTAATCACTTTTATTCTTTACATCGTGGGCTGAGAAACACATACATTTCACACTTATTTACTTTTCATGCTTTTACATTGTGAACAAATACGAATACAAGGATGCATACGAGTTTGAACAAGAGTCCTCAATCCAATTATCATTAGTTCCACTTGCAGGGTGTAAGTGTAAGCGTGTAATTATGTTGTGTGGCCATACGGGTTTAACAAACCCTCATTCAGACGGTTCGCTACCGTTAGTGAATGAAATATAATTTCAACAATGTATAGTGTAAGTTCTAACACTAAATTCAAAATTCAGAGGGAAGATTCGGTTAAGCCTTGATAATTGGGTGCTCGTGATACAAATACTATTTTGGAATGTGAACGATTTTGGTTGAGCAATTCTTAAAGAACCTTGTGGTTCAATACAATTTACTTACTAAACCTATGTTTTCACCAACGTTTTCGTTGACAGATTTCTATGTTTTTCTCAGGTCTTGCACGATATGTGATACATGCTTCCGCTCATTATTTGATACTTGCATTGGATGTCGAGTATACATGCTTTTCATGGAGCGTCTTTTGACTTTACTTTAAACCGTGTCGCCTAGATTTCAATCGTACTTATAACGTTGTAACTTAACTTTTGTTTGAACAATTCTTGTAACTTTGAAACAATCTTTATTTTGAAATGAAGGCGACATATTTTAGTCAAACGTTATCTTAAAGACTTATAATTAGGTAATGGGACCCACGTAGCCGACGCCGTCACTTGACGATTTGTTGGGGTCGCTACAATACTGTATTTCGTAGTAAAAATACATATAACGTCATTGAACAAGTGCAAGGTTGGCCTCGGATTCACGAACCTAAATTAATTATATATAATTATGTGTTGGTCAATATTTGTCTAACAAATTAGGTCAAGTCATAGTGTACCACAATCCTAATGCTCGAGACTAATATGCAAAAGTCAACAAAAGTATATTTGACTCAAAATAATTTCCAAAAATCTATACATGATTAATATATAGTTTAAATATCGTCATTTTATATTTTTAAATATTTTTAAAAGATTTATTAGAGTAAATAATATAATTTATTTATTAATAAATAAAATTTTTATATTAAATTTATATAATAAAATATACTTTTATATATATTAAGTAATAAAATTTATAGGGTTCATTTAATATCATAAAGATAATATGATAGGTATTATTAAAGTAAGTTATTACACGTAGTAAAATATATTTGTATCACATATTTATTTGATAAAATAATATCTATAATGATAGTAAGTAAAAGTTGTATTATTTTGTAATAATAAATATTATTATAAAAATATCAATATTTATAATTACTAAGACGACATTATGATAAAACGATAATTCTAATTATGATAACTTTAATATTTACGATAATTTTTAATATTATCTTTAAAATAATAATTCTATTTAAAATAATAATAATAATGATATTTTATAGTAACAATGACATTTCTATTAAAATGATAATTTTTGTTAAAATGATAGTTTTAATACTAACGATACTTTTAATAATAATAGTAATGATAAAAATAATAAGAACGATAATTTTATCTAAATCAATATCTTATAATATTTTAATTTCATCGTGATACTCTTACTCATTATTTCCTAATCATTTCGTTTAATAGCTTTTAATCGTCTTTTATATCGTGTTCATAATAATGATAATAATAGTAATCAAAATAATTAGGTGTTACAAATATTTGTTTTAATTACACTAATATTAATAATGATAGTTACTATAACATTATTAACGATAATACTAATAATTATCTTAATGATAATATAGTAAGAATAATAATAATAACAATAAAAATAACCATTTTCAAATAATGATATATATATATTAATAATGATAATAATAATAATAATAATAATAATACTAATAATAATAATAATAATAATAATTGCATAATAATAATAATACTAATTATAACTTTAACAATAATAACGATAGTAATAATAAAAAAAATAATATTTTTTAATGATAAATCCCTTTTATTGATAAAGATAATAATAATGATAATAATAAGATAAAACTAGAACGACGATAAAAACGACGATAATAATAATCATTTTTAATAAAAATATCGAAAATTCAATTGATTATAACTTCTAATCCGTTCATCGAAACCATTCGATGTCTAAAGAAAAAGTTCTTAATTTTTCGCTAGCTTTCCAAGGACATGCATATCTTATACCTTATCTCAACCGCAAGTGTAACTAATTCAATATTTAACCTAACCTGTCTAAGGGCAATATCAAAAGTACAAGCATGCATAATCCTAAATACTCGAGCACTAGTCAGGGATACACTATTAGTATGTAAAAGTTAAATTATGAGTACTCACGTATCAATATTGAGATTCAATATTGCAGGAAAGGTACGTAGACGCAACGGGAATGATAAACACTATATTGACCTCACGAGCATACCCATGAACCATACTCAATCACCTCCATAGCTATAACCCATAATTTCCTTAATCCTATCCTACTCGAAAAACAATTTCGAAATCACTCGGACAGCACTCCGTCGTAATATTTTATGTATACTAATAATATCTTGAAATAATACGGAGTAAATATATATATATGTAAATCGATTGAGAGAGTTTAGAGAAAAATATTTTCAAGTTTCTATGAAATAATGAAACCTATTGAATTCTATTTATAATAGATTTTTGAATTATTAAAGTGAATTATTAAAGTATGAATTATTAAAGTGAATTATTAAAGTATGAATTATTAAAGTGAGTTATTAAAGTATGAATTATTAAAGTGAATTATTAAAATATGAATTATTAAAGTAAATTATTAAAGTATGAATTATTAAAGTTAAAGTAAAGTAAAAATAAAGTAAAGGTAAAGTTTAAGTATAGTAAAAGTATAAAACTATGTACGTATAATACGCGTATAAATATATATAATATTAATTTAAATCTTTATATATATTTAATAAAATAAAATATAAATATCGTTATCTTTATCATACTAATTAAGTAATGAGTTGTCAAAAGTGGTTCTAGATATTTATAAAAGTTATATACGTTTTAATAATAAAGTTCTTTTTAAGCTGAAAACGTTTTTGTACGTTTGAAACTAAATAGATCAATCGAGTCTTTATTAGATTCAATCTTCCACTATCATTTGTCTAGTTCTCAATGATTGACAATTTATTCTTATTTATAAATCACTTTACTATTTTCCGAATATTGTTAAAATGGAAAGATTTCTCAAATCAACGTGGGCCATTCAACAGAGACTTGTAATCATAATTCAATATATCTGATAATTCAATCATTTGATATTATCTTCTAATTCTATTATTAAACATTTTGAAACAGATACAATCATATAAAGTATTTAATCTAATATTTTGTTTACGTTTCAAGTTATAATATATATACACATATACATATATAATCATATTCGTTCAATGGTTCGTGAATCGTTGGAACTTGGTCGATGTTGAATGAATGTATGAACATAGTTTAAAATTCTTGCAATTTAACTTACAAAATATTGCTTATCGTGTCGGAAACATATAAAGATTAAAGTTTAAATTTGGTTGGAAATTTTCGGGTTGTCACAGTACCTACCCGTTAAAGAAATTTCGTCCCGAAATTTGAGTGGAAAGGTCGTGAATGATAATAAGTATGTTTTCATGATGCATACGGGCTGAAAATTAGAGTTTTATCATCAGCGAATAATTTGGATAAACAATCCATTTATATGAAGAGTACGAATGAAGCTAACATAGAAGAGTGAAATGAGTAAGTGTAGATTCATCTTATCATTTAACGTAGATATGATTGATTCCCAGATTTCAAGGGATTTGAAGAAAATCTTCTTAATAAGATTTGACTCTCCAGTAATCAAGGGAATTAGGATCCGCTTTAAATGCGATCGTCCATTTTAATTGTTCTGTCAGAGATTTTCTTATAAATTCACCTCCTTCGTTTCCTTACAACTCACACCTTCTGTTGATGCATTTTATGCAAGTCCTTAGTCATCTACCCACGTCCATTGAAGGTACAACAGTTTACAGGCCACCATGATTGCTCGTTATTATCCTATCCGTGTTTGTATGTGGTTACAGGAACTGCAGGAACGAGATTTAAATGTTTGACTATGTTAGACTTAGTCAGACGTACGAGTGAAGCCTCACTAGTACGACTGACAGGCTCATACGCACGGTTGATGCTGAGCTAAGTCACAATTACAACCTAAATGAGAAGACACGAGTGAGTGATCACCCGTACGGCTGATGAAGCCAACTCGTACGTGTGATGAATGAATCGTATGGGTGAGTCAACAGCAGGGTTATATAAAGTCTTATGTTCTTCATTTTAGGTTAAGCCTCTCATTTGTTACACACACTCAGATCTAGTGAGCTCCTCTGATTCTCTCTCAGTCCAAATCACCCAGGTGGTGAATAATAGCCTTAGGTGTTGATCTAATCACACTTGATTTAGTTGTGCTTTGACTAAATTAATCAAAAAAACTTAACCTATTCACTAGAGGGTTTGATTCACTTATTACGCCATTGTGTGAGTTAAATCTATTGATTTCTAAGTTCCTAGTCATGTTTCATCACCTTCTATTCTTTCCCCCTCAACTCATATTTTAAAGTATTCATCAATATGCTCCATCCAGTTCTGATTCTCGATATACTTCTAACTTTCATATCGGTCATTCTTCTTTTTCATCTACCGCCGGAAGAATCTATTTACTTCTACTATACTCTTGGGTTTATAGTGTTTCTAGTTCTCCCGTGTCTTTATATTGCTATATGCATCGATATATATGGTTTATAATTTCTGGTTTGTCGTTGGGATTTATATGTTCCCTTATATTTCAAAGTCTCTGCTTCTGTCTTCTATAATCATTATCATTCACAGTTAATGCTCTCTTTTATTTGCTGCAATTTATACCCCAATTTCTATTTCGGAGTTTTGTCCTTTCGTTTCTTCTTCTTGCTATTAAGCACCGCTTGTAATGGTCCAGAATTCACGGATATGAATTTTGGAATGAAAATTGTTAATGTTCTAGGAAGGAACTTGTGATGGCACGATCTTGACTTGTCAAGTTACTAGAATACCTTGGAAAAGGCCGAATCATCAAGAAATATTTTTTTGATATTTTAGAGGTTAAATAGAATACAAGAGTCGTATAACATGGCACATGATGATGTTATGATCTGTGAATCATCACGTTCCATTTAGAAACTCAGCATGACTTACTGTAATATAATCACATTGATCAAGTGTCATTATATTATACTAATTCATGCTTCAGTTCCCAACATTACTTCAAAATATTCCTATTTTAAACTTGAATGTTTCAGAATTTAGAAACTAAAATAGTTTCTTTTATGATGTAATACAGATAGCGCGAAGAGGTAAATGATTTCAAATAAAAAAAATTAAGAAAATATCTTCAGAAATATGGAGGATATTTATAATGAAAGATATGATGATATTTTAGAATTTATAATATCAGAGGATGATGAAGAATATTGTCCGCAGGGGTTTAGAGTCAGGAGCAAGGTATTCGTTAATGACTTCAGCAGGTACTGAATCATTTGGATCCTTTGAAGTCAGGTTCAGTCTTTGTAATTTGCCCACAGCCTCCTTCCTACTTTGCTCAATCCGTTTTCCAGTTCCAAAACTTCTCTTTTTCTGCGCTTTGCCAGCACACTTCATCATTATCATCTAACTTTTACCGTTTAAAGTCGTTTATAGTTTTTGCTGCTTCATCAGCATTTTTTTTTTCCATTTTTGGAGAACCAATTCGTAGTTCGGAGTGTTTTTCAGAAACTTCACATTCAAATTAAGTCCAGAAGATAGACGTTATATATACACATATAACTGTTGGCGTAGACATCCTGCGAGATTTCTTAATACTGATTACTAATTCCCAATGATTCGTATGGCAATTCTCGTTACAAGATGCGAATGAGTAAATGATGGGGTTTCAATGAATAATTATAATGACTTTTTGGAGAGGCTAAAGTCAAAGGGTAATGAAGTTGTTGGTACATCTGCTAATAGTGTGGTGGAATGTAAAAGGTTCCCTGGTAACAATGGTGTATATCTCAAGGTTTTAATAAGGTTAGTCTGACTGAAAAGTCGAAGTTGACTTGCTGGATCTGTGACAAAACTGGCTACTTTGAATAGGAGTCGCAAAGTTATTTTTGCTAAAAAATGCCAAAGAATCTGACGCGGATACGTTGTTTAAACTTTTACTTTGGTTTCAAGAGTTTTTCGGGTACATAACTGTGGGTAACATGTGGTTGGATCATCATATCGATTGCTCATCATTCAAAGTGTCTTCAGAAATTTTCGAAGGGTTTGATCACAGATTGTAATCATTAACATACATTTGATGTTCTAACACAGTTTTGAAGTCAAAATATAGCTTGTGAAAGATGTAAGGATCTAAAAGTGATGATTTTGGTCATATCTCAAGTTGAATTTTGAGATTTCAAAATCAGAATATGTAATTAAATTTTGAATGAGTATGGTTGTTTTGATTTCTATAAAATAATGTATATTGTTGTGAAAGTAGGGAGTATAATGGATGATTAGCTGAATCAGATTCGAAGAATGTAACATATTAATTGTGAATTTATATATCTCTCGGGTATTACCTACCCGTTAAAAAAAAATTCACAATTAATATTTTGTGCAAAAGAATTTTATTACAGTCTTTATGAAAATATATATATGTATATTTTCTTCAGATGTAACATAGATTTAATGAGTTAATGTTAAATTAAACTCATTTGATTTATGGTTGAAACTAGAATTGAATAATCCCTAAAGGCTTTAAAAAGTACATAACTTTTACGCAGTATTTCTTTAATGACATTGAAATTATGAATCAATACTTCGTTATTTGTTGATGTATGATGTTTGGTTCGTGGAATTCTTGTGAATTTCGCAAAGTACGAATGATGTTATCTGAAAATTTTCGGGTATATCGATGATGAAAGTGTAAAATCAAATATATACTTGATTTATTATGAATTAGAATTTGTTGAATTGCGACAGAGATTGTAGTTAACGCTGGTTAAGTTGTGGCCGAAGAACGTACATTATTGCATATTTGTAATATGAATTAACCGAGTAGTTAAGATTCACACACAATAGCTTAGCACGGAAAGATTTATTTCAATATATATATATATATATAAATATATAATATACATATAATTTCTTCAGAGGGAATGAGTTAATTCTTCATAACTCGTTGATACAATATACACGTTATTAATTCGTAATGATGTCCACAGTGATTCTTGAACTGACGGAGTTTATGATGTTATCGGTGTTGTTGATTCGGATGTTGACTGTACTGACGATGTTGGTAACGCTGACGGTACTGTTGATGCTGTTGGTAAAGCAAGTTTAGCTTGTTAATCATACATCATTTTTGTCAGGATTTCTACTCTTCCTTCTATCATTTTGGTTCGTTTAACTGATTTATGGTTAGGGCTAGATTAGATAATCTCTAAGACTTTAGAGATTACATAATCGCCGCGGAATATTTCTCCAATGAAGTTATGAATTAATACTTCGTCAGTTATTGTTGTTGGTACTCCTTGGTATCTATGGTGCGTATGACGTTGATGCTCGTGAGACAGATTGTGAAGTTGAGGATTACGACGTGGTTGTGGTTGGAGGTGGTAATGGTACTGTTGGCGTTGATGATGGTGGTACTGGTTATGCTGCTGATGCTGCTGCTGGTGTTTGTAATCTCTGCACCATATTCTCCAAAGCCACTACCCGAGCGCGAAGCTCGTTGACTTCTTCTATTACACCGGGGTGATTGTTGGTTCGGACGATCGGATAAATAAAATCTAAAATTTGATGTAATATATAATCGTGACGAGATACTCTGGAAATGAGTGAGAAAATGGTGTTTCGGACAGGTTCGCCGGTAAGTGTTTCAGGTTCTTCGTCAAGAGGGCAATGTGGTGGATGGAAGGGATCACCTTCTTCTTGTCTCCAATGATTGAGGAGGCTACGAACCCATCCCCAATTCATCCAGAATAGGTGATGACTGATTGGTTGATCTATTCCGGTCACACTGCTTTCGGAGCTTGAATGGGATTCCATTTCGGAATCTTAGTGACTTGAACTGATAACGAATTCCATTTCATACGATTGGATAAAGGATTTTTTTTTCCGATATGAAATGATTTTGGCTAACGGATGGTATTCTAATTACATAGAATATATATATATATATATATATATATATATATATATATATATATATATATATATATATATATATATATATATATATATATATATATATATATATATATAGATCAAAAGATTTCGTAGATTACGGAGGACTTTGCGGGATATGTCAGGCAAAGTTTAAAGTAACAGATACGATAAGATATGATTTAGCAGATATGCTAAGATATGAATTTTTGTCTATACACTATTCATGCAATCAATGCAGCAAGACGTGTCTTAGACTAAAAATGATAAGCAGATAATTTCCTGAGGATGATAAGTAGTTAATTTTCGACACAAAATGATAAGCAAAACTTTTGACATTAAAGACACGGTCGAAGTCCAGACTCACTAATGCATCCTATCGACTTATCAGTTAGACACACTAATGCAGACCTGGTTCGCTAAGACCACTGCTCTGATACCAACTGAAAGGACCCGTTCATATACATTATAAACGATTCACAATAGTTGATTACATTGCGAGGTATCTGACCTCTATATGATACATTTTACAAACATTGCATTCGTTTTTAAAAGACAAACTTTCTTTACATCGAAAATTGACAGACATGCATACCATTTCATAATATCCACTATCCAACTATAAATTGATTTAATAATAATCTTTGATGAACTCAATGACTCGAAAGCAACATTCTTCGAAATATGCTATGAAAGACTCCAAGTAATATCTTTAAAATGAGCAAATGCACAGCGGAAGATTTCTTTAACACCTGAGAATAAACATGCTTTAAAGTGTCAACCAAAAGGTTGGTGAGTTCATTAGTTTATCATAATCATTCATTTTCATCATTTTAATAGACCACAAGAATTTCATTTCCAGTTCTCATAAATATACGTCCCATGCATAGAGACAAAAATAATCATTCATATGGTGAACACCTGGTAACCGACATTAACTAGATACATATAAGAATATCCCCTATCATTCTGGGATCCTCCTTCGGACATGATATAAATTTCGAAGTACTAAAGCATCCGGTACTTTGGACGGGGTTTGTTAGGCCCAATAGATCTATCTTTAGGATTCGCATCAATTAGGGTGTATGTTCCCTAATTCTTAGATTACCAGACTTTAATAAAAAGGGGCATATTCGATTTCGATAATTCAACCATAGAATGTAGTTTCAATTACTTGTGTCTATTTCGGCAAACATTTATAAAAGCGCATGTATTCTCAGTCCCAAAAATATAAAGGGTAAAAAGGCAAATGAAACTCACCATACTGTATTTCGTAGTAAAAATACATATAACGTCATTGAACAAGTGCAAGGTTGGCCTCGGATTCACGAACCTAAATTAATTATATATAATTATGTGTTGGTCAATATTTGTCTAACAAATTAGGTCAAGTCATAGTGTACCACAATCCTAATGCTCGAGACTAATATGCAAAAGTCAACAAAAGTATATTTGACTCAAAATAATTTCCAAAAATCTATACATGATTAATATTAATATATAGTTTAAATATCGTCGTTTTATATTTTTAAATATTTTTAAAAGATTTATTAGAGTAAATAATATAATTTATTTATTAATAAATAAAATTTTTATATTAAATTTATATAATAAAATATACTTTTATATATATTAAGTAATAAAATTTATAGGGTTCATTTAATATCATAAAGATAATATGATAGGTATTATTAAAGTAAGTTATTACACGTAGTAAAATATATTTGTATCACATATTTATTTGATAAAATAATATCTATAATGATAGTAAGTAAAAGTTGTATTATTTTGTAATAATAAATATTATTATAAAAATATCAATATTTATAATTACTAAGATGACATTATGATAAAACGATAATTCTAATTATGATAACTTTAATATTTACGATAATTTTTAATATTATCTTTAAAATAATAATTCTATTTAAAATAATAATAATAATGATATTTTATAGTAACAATGACATTTCTATTAAAATGATAGTTTTAATACTAACGATACTTTTAATAATAATAGTAATGATAAAAATAATAAGAACGATAATTTTATCTAAATCAATATCTTATAATATTTCCTAATCATTTCGTTTAATAGCTTTTAATCGTCTTTTATATCGTGTTCATAATAATGATAATAATAGTAATCAAAATAATTAGGTGTTACAAATATTTGTTTTAATTACACTAATATTAATAATGATAGTTACTATAACATTATTAACGATAATACTAATAATTATCTTAATGATAATATAGTAATAATAATAATAATAACAATAAAAATAATCATTTTCAAATAATGATATATATATTAATAATGATAATAATAATAATAATAATACTAATAATAATAATAATAATAATAATTGCATAATAATAATAATACTAATTATAACTTTAACAATAATAACGATAGTAATAATAAAAAAATAACATTTTTTAATGATAAATCCCTTTTATTGATAAAGATAATAATAATGATAATAATAAGATAAAACTAGAACGACGATAAAAACGACGATAATAATAATCATTTTTAATAAAAATATCGAAAATTCAATTGATTATAACTTCTAATCCGTTCATCGAAACCATTCGATATCTAAAGGAAAAGTTCTTAATTTTTCGCTAGCTTTCCAAGGACATGCATATCTTATACCTTATCTCAACCGCAAGTGTAACTAATTCAATTTTTAACCTAACCTGTCTAAGGGCAATATCAAAAGTACAAGCATGCATAATCCTAAATACTCGAGCACTAGTCAGGGATACACTATTAGTATGTAAAAGTTAAATTATGAGTACTCACGTATCAATATTGAGATTCAATATTGCAGGAAAGGTACGTAGACGCAACGGGAATGATAAACACTATATTGACCTCACGAGCATACCCATGAACCATACTCAATCACCTCCATAGCTATAACCCATAATTTCCTTAATCCTATCCTACTCGAAAAACAATTTCGAAATCACTCGGACAGCACTCCGTCGTAATATTTTATGTATACTAATAATATCTTGAAATAATACGGAGTAAATATATATATATGTAAATCGATTGAGAGAGTTTAGAGAAAAATATTTTCAAGTTTCTATGAAATAATAAAACCTATTGAATTCTATTTATAATAGATTTTTGAATTATTAAAGTGAATTATTAAAGTATGAATTATTAAAGTGAATTATTAAAGTATGAATTATTAAAGTGAGTTATTAAAGTATGAATTATTAAAGTGAATTATTAAAATATGAATTATTAAAGTGAATTATTAAAGTATGAATTATTAAAGTGAATTATTAAAGTTAAAGTAAAGTAAAAATAAAGTAAAGGTAAAGTTTAAGTATAGTAAAAGTATAAAACTATGTACGTATAATACGCGTATAAATATATATAATATTAATTTAAATCTTTATATATATTTAATAAAATAAAATATAAATATCGTTATCTTTATCATACTAATTAAGTAATGAGTTGTCAAAAGTGGTTCTAGATATTTATAAAAGTTATATACGTTTTAATAATAAAGTTCTTTTTAAGCTGAAAATGTTTTTGTACGTTTGAAACTAAATAGATCAATCGAGTCTTTATTAGATTCAATCTTCCACTATCATTTGTCTAGTTCTCAATGATTGACAATTTATTCTTATTTATAAATCACTTTACTATTTTCTGAATATTGTTAAAATGGAAAGATTTCTTAAATCAACGTGGGCCATTCAACAGAGACTTGTAATCATAATTCAATATATCTGATAATTCAATCATTTGATATTATCTTCTAATTCTATTGATAAACATTTTGAAACAGATACAATCATATAAAGTATTTAATCTAATATTTTGTTTACGTTTCAAGTTATAATATATATACACATATACATATATAATCATATTCGTTCAATGGTTCGTGAATCGTTAGAACTTGGTCGAGGTTGAATGAATGTATGAACATAGTTTAAAATTCTTGCAATTTAACTTACAAAATATTGCTTATCGTGTCGGAAACATATAAAGATTAAAGTTTAAATTTGGTTGGAAATTTTCGGGTTGTCACAGATACTGATACCAGTAGGGGTTCCATGCATAACCATATGTGTTATAAAATGCTTCGACTGGATTATACGTAGGATACGGTGGTTGGATCTCTATAGACCAGGGAGGAAATACGGGCGATGGAGTAAGAATATAGTTTCTACCTATTTGTTGGCAATAAGCTATGATTTGGTTTTGATGAACTTGCCAATCTTCAAATGCTCGATGTCTAGCATTTTCGTACTCTTGTGAAGCTATAAACCTTTGCATTTCTGTCATTTCATTTCCCCCTCCCATATTACCTGGCTGTTGGTTTCTCTCAACCTGTGGATGTCTACCATTATATCGTACTACGGCGTTATTTCGCCTCTTCAAAACCTTCGCACCATGGTATACATTTAAACCTATTGTATCGCGGGGTTCTGGTTCTTCGATTAGTAATCCCCCCCGACTTATATCCACACCGAGATATTCAGCAATCAAAGTAATAAATATACCACCTCCTATTATACTGTGCGGTCTCATCCCCCTAACCATAGCTGATAAATAATAACCCACACAATACGGTATACTTACAGCGCTTTGTGGGTCTCGAATACACATATGGTAAAACAAATCCTGTTCATTTACCTTTTCCTTATTCTTACCTCTTTGTGTAATCGAATTAGCTAAAAACCTATGAATTACTCTTAACTCTGCTCAATCTATATCCAAATAAGAGTAATTTCCCCCTTTAAATGGGTGATGGCTAGTCATTTGACTCCATACACCATGTGTATCAAAATTTTCATCAATTTTCCTACCGTTCAATATCAACCCTCTACAATCGGCAGATGCTAGCTCCTCAGGCATATATATACGTAAGGCCTGAGCCATGTCTAGTAAAGACATGTGGCGCATCGAACCTCCTAACAAAAATCTAATAAAAGATCGATCGGTTAAACTAACTACCCGATCATTTATTTCTATACTACACAATAATTCTTCACACCATACTTTATATACAGGTCTACGCATGTTGAATAAACGTACCCAGTCGTTAAAAGTAGAATTACCATACCTCTGTATAAGTAATTCCCTAATTGGCCCGGCTAATTCTACAGCTTCTAACGGTGCCCATTCTATTACCCTAGGTACTTCAACAGCTTTAGAATGAAGAGTATGCAAGCCCCTTTGGTATTTTGGATAATCTATCCAAAGTCTGTCAAATCTCAAGTTCGGGTGCAAATCTTCCAAGTGCATATCAGAAAATGTCATAACTGAATGAGGTATATCTTGTTTGTAGTAGTTATTCACCTCCTGTTGTTCCGCATTCTCAGCAGGAGCATTGCGAGCTTGGGATGAAGATTCACCCATTTCAGTCTGCAAAACACATCAAACACAATTTTTGTGCATCCAAATATGCATTAGTGTCAGCAAAATCATCAATTAAAATAATTACAATGACATGTTCAATTTATATCAAACTTAAGCTCATTTTCATAATTTTATCAAATCTACACTTTTTCAAATAAGCATATACGAAAATGTTTGCCAAGTTTATAATCATTCAACTCAAATAACATGTCAAACTAATCATTACTAGCAATTAAACAAGTTTCAAATGGCATTATCTCTTAAAAATCAAGTTCATGAATTTTAGACTTGAAAAATTCCACTTTAATTCTCAAAATCATGTTTAGGCTCAAAGTTTGGATCATTTAACTACCTAAACATTTACGCTACTTAATTTAGCAACAATTCATGACAAAAATCGGCCATAACCTGTTTATATCAAAAAGCCCCAAATTGCTCAAGAACAAAAACTCTAGATTACTCAAAATTTGAAGTTTAAGGCTTTTAATCATGTTAAATAGCATCAATCTAGGTTATACAAGCATAATACATAATCAATTTAAGCATAATTACACTAAAAAGTATCAAAATCAAATTGGGTAAAAAATTGCTCAAGAACACCAATTTTCGAATTAAATGGTGTTTAGGTGTAGAAATTTACCGTTTTTCTTGAGTAATTCCTTGATAGCATCTTTCTCAACATGATTTTAGTAAAAAATGTGATGATTTTCGGTGAAAAAATTAGGATTTTAGAGGTGATTTTCGGTATTTTTCGCAGTTTTATGTGTGTGGTAGTGTGCAGACTGATCTGTTCGGCCCTTTAATTTTTTTTTCTGTATTTTTGGAACTCCGCGACTTGCGGTGTTTGACTCTTTCAAACTCCACGAGTCGCGGTATTTGATTTTTTTTTAATTTAACTATCTATAACTTATAAAACAATTAAGTAATTAATTTTTAAATTTTGTTTCCCTTGTTATTTAGGACGAGGTCGTTTCGGATCGATGTCCTAGTTCATCCCTCGACAAAATTTTAAAATTTGTCTTTTTGTAGCGATTGTTTTAAAAGCTAAGATTTTTTGGGTTTTTTAAATGTTTTTGGCATACTTTAAGTTAATAAGTTTAAAAATAATGATAATAAAAGTTCTCGTCCCTCCCTCGGGTAAAGCAATTTCGGTTCAAAGACCTAGTCTTCAACTTACGACGAATTTTAAAAATCATATTTTTAACTTAGCGAAATAAAGTAAATTTTTGTTTTTAAATTCACACCACTTAAATTTAAAATGCATAAAATTAAAAATTCATATTTTAAAAATTAAAAATTCACACCAAACTTAATTTAAAAATTAATATTATAAATTCACACCAAACTTAAATTATATTTTTGTTTTTATACATGCAAACTTATATTAAAAATATTAATTTTTTAAATATTTACAATTTTAAGTATATTGATTTTAAAAAGTTTACAATATTATTTTAATATTAATTTTAAAAATAAAGTAAAAATAAAATTAAAATTTTTTTTGGCTTTTATCCCACTTTAATCAATCAAATATTATCAAAAATATGCGCCCCTCTTTTCGGTAAAGTAATTTTGGTTCCATGACCTAATTTAACTCATGACGAATTTTTGAAATATTTTGGTTTGATTGATTAAAGATATTTATACCTTAAGAATAAACATTAAATTTCGCAGTGATATAATAAATTTTTGTATGATATCAATAATTTCGGTCGCCAAACCTAATTTTATTCAATACCAATTTAATACTTTATAGCGAACAAATTAGCGTTTATTATCAAAAGGTTAAAATGAAAAAAAAAAAAAAAAAAAAAACTGTACAGACTTACCTGTGAGATAGTATTCTTAGTGATATGATCTATCCCACTTATAAGATAGTCGGTTTAATTGGTTTTCCATAGCTACAAAGGCGTAACCTCGAGCATTCAGTGTTTTTTCTTCTAAACATATGAACGGTCCGTCTCTGCATAAAGTAACAAATTCGGTGTTTGAATAGGTTTGATTATTTGAACATTTACCTCCATGTGACCATTTTCCGCATTTGTGACATCTTTCAAGGTGTCGTGCTCTTCTTTTCGCTGCGGATTTTGATTTTCCTTTACCAAATTGTAACTTATTATCTTCGCATCTGGATTCTTTTCTTACTCCGTCCAATCTTTCTCTGATTACTGATACTATTTCACTCGGAAGTGCGTCATTATTACATTTAGTGATCAAAGCGTGTAGCATTAGACCATGGTTTAGTTCACAGGAAGTCTTCATTTCCTAAAAAAATAAAAATTCAGAATGGGGGGAGAAGACTAGTTCTTTAGGGTCTGCTAGGGAAAGACCATTCGGGTTCCATTTTCGAGAACTACACGAAAACAAAAATTCTAACTCTAACAGAAATACATATTATCCTTTAAAGACTTGATTCTCCCCACGCTTAGTTAGCTGTGGTATCGAAATTGTGATTAACTTCGTTGTCGACTTCCATCGGACTATCTATGTAATGTTTAACTCTGTGACCATTAACCTTAAATTCAATCCCATTTGAATTTATTAATTCTATCGTTCTGTATGGGAAAACTCTTTTGACTATAAATGGTCCAGATCATCTTGATTTCAATTTTCCAGGAAATAGCTTGAATCGTGAATTGAAAAAAGAAGAACTCTGTCTCCTTCTTTAAATTCTTTTGAACTTCTGATTCTTTTATCATGCCATTTCTTCGTTTTTCCTTATAGATTAACAAATTTTCGTATGCTTCATGTCTTAATTCTTCTAATTCATTTAATTGACTTAATCGTAGACGTCCGGCTTCATGTAAATCAAGATTACATGTCTTCAAAGCCCAAAATGCTTTGTGTTCAATTTCTACTGGAAGATGACATGCTTTTCCGTAAACGAGTCTGAAAGGTGCGGTTTCAATTGGAGTTTTGTAGACTGTTCTAAAAGCCCAGAGTGCATCCTCCAATTTAATGGACCATTCCTTCGGATTTGATCCTACGGTTTTTTCTAGAATACGTTTTAAAGCTCGGTTGGTATTTTCAACTTGTCCACTTGTTTGTGGATGAAAAGCAGTGGAGATTTTATGAGTTACTCCATATCTTTTGAGAACTTTCTCAAGGTGATTGTTACAGAAATGAGTACCCCGATCACTTATTAAAGCTTTCGGTGTTCCAAACCTTGCAAAAAGACGTTTTAAAAAGTTGACTACAACTCGTGCATCATTAGTTGGGAGAGCTTGTGCTTCCGCCCATTTAGATACATAATCAATGGCTACGAGAATATAGAGATTATTATGAGATTTTGGAAATGGACCCATAAAGTCAATACCCCAAATGTCAAATACTTCACATACTTGGATGACATTTTGTGGCATTTCATCACGTTGACTTATTTTTCCGGCCCTTTGACAAGCATCACAGGATTTGCAAAGAAGGTGTGCGTCTTTGTAAATTGTAGGCCAATAGATTCCAGCATCATAAACTTTTCTTGCTGTTAGTTGAGGCCCACAGTGCCCTCCTGTTGGTCCTGTGTGACAATGGTTTAAAATTTTACTAGCTTCATCTCCGAATACACATCAGCGTATTATTCCATCGGGACAACTTTTAAACAGATGTGGATCTTCCTAAAAATAGTGTTTTATATCACTAAAGAATTTCTTTCGTTTTTGGTACGATAATCCTTTTTCAAGGAATCCACATACTAAGTAGTTTGCATAGTTTGCAAACCATGGTATTTCATTATAATCTATCTTCAATAGATATTCATCAGGAAAGTTGTCTTGTATGGCCGATTCATTTAGAACTTATAATTCGGGATTTTCAAGACGAGAAAGATGATCAGCGGCGAGATTTTCTGCTCCTTTTTTATCTCGGATTTCAATATCGAACTCTTGTAAGAGTAAGATCCAACGGATTAATCTTGGTTTAGCATCTTGTTTCAAAAATAGGTATCTAAGAGCAGAATGGTCGGTATAGACCACCGTTTTTGCTAGAACGAGATATGAACGAAATTTGTCAAAAGCGAAGACAATAGCAAGGAGTTCTTTTTCAGTAGATGTATAGTTCGTTTGTGCTCCTTGTAACGTCTTACTAGCATAATATATAGGTTGAAATCGTTTTTCAATCCTTTGTCCTAAAACGGCTCCCATTGCAAAATCACTTGCATCGCACATTAGTTCAAACCATAGATTCCAATTTAGTGTTATCATGATTGGCGCATTAGTGAGTTTCTCTTTAAGAATATTAAAAGATTTGATGCATTCATCTGAAAAGATGAATGGAGCATCTTTTTCTAGGAGTTTATTCATAGGAGTGGCAATTTTAGAAAATTTTTTTATGAAACGTCGGTAAAAACCGGCATGCCCTAGAAAACTCCTAACTCCTCTAACATTGGTGGGATGTGGAAGTTTAGCAATTACATCTACTTTAGCTCTATCCACTTCAATTCCTTCTTTTGAAATTTTATGTCCAAGAACGATGCCTTCTTTAACCATGAAATGGCATTTCTCCCAATTAAGAACTAGATTTGATTGTTCGCATCTAATCAACATTCGTTCAAGATTAGCTAGACATGTTTCAAAAGTATCACCGAAGACTGAAAAGTCATCCATGAAAACTTCCATGCATTCTTCTATCATGTCGTGAAAAATCACCATCATGCACCTTTGAAAGGTTGCAGGGGCGTTGCAAAGTCCAAATGGCATGCGTTTGTAAGCAAAAGTACCCTAAGGGCACGTGAACGTGGTTTTCTCTTGATCTTCGGGTGCTATTGGAATTTGAAAATATCCGGAAAAACCATCAAGAAAACAATAGTAACTATTTCCGGCTAATCTTTTCAACATTTGATCAATAAAAGGTAAGGGAAAGTAATCTTTTCTGGTGGCGTCATTTAATTTTCTATAATCAATACATACACGCCATCCTGTTACAGTCCTAGTAGGAATAAGCTCATTTTTCTCATTTGTAATGACAGTTATGCCACCCTTCTTAGGCACGCATTGAACTGGGCTTACCCATGGATTATCAGAAATTGGATAAATTAGACCTGCATCTAGCAGTTTAATAATTTCTTTTTTTAACTACATCTTGCATATTAGAATTTAGTCTTCGTTGGCGTTGCACATACGTTTTATGACCTTCTTCCATAAGGATTTTATGTGTGCAATACGAAGGACTTATTCCTTTAATATCATGAATTTTCCATGCAATGGCTGGTTTATGAGCTTTCAACACAGAAATGAGTTGAGATTTCTCATTTTTAGTAAGAGAACACGATATTATTACAGGTAATTCAGATTCACCATGTAAATAAGCGTATTCCAAATGGTTTGAAAGTGGCTTTAATTCTAATGTCGGTGGTTCTTCTATCGATGATTTATATCGATATCTGTCTTCTTCTTTTAGCATTTGAATTTCTTCTATTGTTGGTTCATATCCATTAGCTATTAGTGTAGCTAACATTTCAGCTTTAGCTAACATTTATGCTTCATCAATTGGTTCATTACCTTCTCCTAAAGAACATTCTCCTGTTTCTTGTAATTCTGGAAATTCTTCTAACAATTCTGCATGTGAATCTATAGTTTGAATATAATAACATGTATCATCTGCAGATTGCGGTTGTTGCATTGCTCTATCAACTAAAAAGGTAACACTCTCGTCCTCTATACTTAGGGTCAGATTCTTACCAAACACGTCTATCATTGCTTTAGCCGTGTTTAAGAATGGTCTTCCTAATATGAGAGGAACTTGAGAATCTTCTTCCATGTCCAGAACAACAAAATCTACTGGAAATACTAAAGTACCAACTTTAACTAGCATGTTCTCCATTATCCCTCTAGGATATTTTATTGATCTATCGGCTAGTTGTATACTTATTCTTATTGGTTTCAATTCTCCAAGGTCTAGTTTATTGTATAGTGAATACGACATTAAATTTATACTAGCACCTAAGTCTACCAATGCTTCTATTGAACTAAGACTACCCAGAAAACATGGAATTGTGAAACTTCCTGGATCAGATAATTTTTCTGGTATCTTATTCAACAGCACTGCTGAACAATTAGCATTCATAGTAACAGCCGAGAGTTCTTCCATTTTCTTTCTATTTGAGATTAGATCTTTCAGAAATTTAGCATATCTAGGCATTCCTGAAATCACATCAATGAAAGGAAGATTGACATTTATTTGTTTAAACATATCCAAGAATTTGGATTGCTCGGCTTCAAGTTTTTCTTTTTTCATTTTACTCGAGTAAGGAAGTGGTGGTTGGTATGGTTTAACATAAGGTTTATCCTTAGCTGTGTTATCTTCATTAACCTTTTCAACTACCGGTTCTTTTTCCTTATCTTGATCAGGTTGTGGTTCTTTTGGAATAGGAATAGCTTCTTCAGAATTTACAGGTATTTCAGGTGGTTTAAGTGTTGTACCACTTCTTGTGGTAATGGCTTTAGCTGTTTCATTCCGGGGGTTAGCATTTGTATCACTAGGTAAACTTCCCGGTTTTCTTTCACCTATTAACCTTGCTAGGTTACTTACTTCTTGTTCCAAATTTTGAATAGAAGCTTGTTGATTTCTAAATGCTTAAGCATTTTGTTCATTGGTTTGTTTTTGAGATGTGAAAAACTGCGTTTGAGTTTCAACTAGCTTCGTCATCATATCTTCTAAATTCGGCTTTTTATCATCGGTTTGTGGTGGTTTGTTTTGAAAATTAGGTCTTTGCTGATTGTAAGTATTATTGGATACTTGTTGATTGCTAGGACCTTTTTGGTTGTTGTATGGAATATTTCGGTTATAGTTCTGGTTTTGATTGTAAATCGGTCTTGGCGGTTGATAATTATTCTGATAATTATTTCCAGGCCTTTGGTTTATGTATGAAATATTCTCTCTTTGTTCCATTGTTAATTCAATACTGAGACAATCTTTTGTTAAATGTGGTCCTCCACACTGCTCACAACTAATTCGTATTGAGTGGATATCTTTAGTCATCTTTTCCATTCGTCTCTCGACAGCATCTATCTTTGCAGAAATGGAATCTAAGTCATGGCTAGAATCGGCTCTAGCTGCTTTAGATGATCTAACGATATCTTTTTCTTGGTGCCACTCATGTGAGTGGGAAGCAGTGTTATCAATAATTTTGTAAGCATCGGTTTCGGTTTTCTTCATAATAGAACCACCAGCTGCTATGTCGATGTCTTTCCTTGTAGTGATGTAGCAACCTTGGTAGAATATTTGTACTATTTGACAGGTGTCTAAACCATGTTGCGGACATCCTCTAAATAACTTTCCAAATCTTGTCCACGCCTCATATAGAGTTTCATTTGGCTTCTGTGTGAACGTAACAATTTCTCCTTGAAGTCTTACGGCTTTAGATGCTGGAAAGAATTGTTTAATAAATTTTTCAACTAAAACGTCCCATGTATCGATCGCCCCTTCAGGTAACTGTAACATCCCGCGTTTTTCCGTTAAATTTATTTTAACACCGTCTTTTTTTTTTTAAAATAATATCCCTCGTTATTTAATTTTAACGTCACCCGTTTACACGAGCGTTTTTAAAATATTCGTTTGGTTAATTCCCGCACCCGCTTTGGAACTTGAGGGACTAAACTCGCCAAAGAGCCAAACTAGTTGACTAGGTCAACTAGTCAACTCCATCCTCCTCCATTCATTTTCATCTCCACCATCTTCATTACTTCCATCTTTTCTCTCAACCTTCAAACAAAAGATTCATCATCTAAATCCGATTGGAGAAGCAAACATCAAAACAAACTACATATTTTGATCCTCTCATCATCCTCTACGATTGGATACTAACTTCATTGATTTTGGGTAACATTTCTAAAACTCTAGATTTCTTTAAATTCGTGTTTTTGACTTGAAATTGTGTTAGTTAGTGTCTATGGCTCGTGTCTAGCATGAATATATGATTTACTTGCTCGATTTGTTGTTTTGAGTAACTAGTTTGAACAATTGAAATGGGTTTGCTTAATCTTGCATTTTGGAAGATTAAATGTTGTTTGATTGTTAAAGTTCATGTTTTAATTGTGTTACTAGTATCACTAGCTTCGTTTTGATGCGTAGGTTGATTAAGAAAACTTCAAACACATGATTATTGATTTTTGTGAATTTTGGTTAGGGTTTGATAGACTTTGAAATGAACTTTTGATGCGTTGAATGCTTGTTAATGTTGTTAGTAAGTGTTTAGATGCAATGTATGCTTAATTACCTTCGAAACAGCATATCGTATGTGTAAATTGGATTCCCGAATCATAAAATACGTTTTACGAACTTGAAACTTTGAAAATAAACCTTTCTTGATCAATTGATGAGTTTTCGGTTATTGTAATTGATGTTTTTGCTTGTGAAAGGTAGTTAGTTGTATTCCTCGTCAAAATACCTTTTCGACGATATATGATAGGCATTATAAGTGTTTGCGGGTCAAGAGTTGGGTTGGAAAATGTTTTGGTTCGTGCATACTTTGAAAAACAGGAAAGTGTCTGCCCAGATGGTGGCGCGGCGCACCGCATCCCCGCGCGGCGCGCGGATTGGCCTGGCCAGATTCTGCTTTGTTTGGCGCATTTCACGCGAAATGTTTGACTAGCTATCGACCTCCGATTCACATGAAACTTGTTCTAATATACTTGTATATGAATAACTAGCATAGATAAATAGTCCGGGACCCGACCCGAACGTGTTGACTTTTTTGTTGACTTTGACCAAGTTTGACTTTTAGTCAAACTTAACCAAACTTTTATGCAATCGTTCTAACATGCTTTTATACGTGATTCTTGTATGAAACTTGACAAATTGATTCACATTCTATATTTAATCGAGTCGTAACGAGCCATAGGACTAATTGAACACATTTCACCCGACCTTGTATCGTAACCGGTTAATTGATACAACTTACTTGTTTAGGTCAAGGCTAAGCAACTTTCATGCACACGTTTACTTTGTGAAGTACTTTTATACTCGTGAACTCGAGGTGAGATCATAGTCCCCCCTTTGCAAATACTTTTATACTTTTAAATCGTGGGCTGAGAAACATATACTTTATATACATTTATACGGTTTATACTTTCATACTTTGAATACAAATGCGAATACAAGAGCAAAGATACATACGAGTTAGAACGAAAATCCTCAAGTTCAATTACCATTAGTTACACTTGTAGGGTGTGAGCGAGAAATTATGTTGTGTGGCCATGCGGGTTTGACGAACCCTCATCTGACGGATGAAACGTATTTTCGGTATATAGTGTAGGTTCTAACACTATTATGCAGAGGTAAGATTCAGTTAAGTTTTGGTAATTGGGTGCTCGTGATACAGACAACATCTTTTGGGATGTATACGCTTGATATTCACTTTATACTAAATCTTATGGTTTACAAACACATCTTTTGAGATGTATACTTTTTGATACAAACACATCTTTAGAGATGTATACGCTCGATACTAAACCTTGTGATTTAAAAACATACTTTTACAAATACATTTATGATCTCACCAACGTTTTTCGTTGACAGTTTTCTACATGTTTTCTCAGGTTCATACTTGGCTACTTGATACATGCTTCCGCACTCTTTGATTACTTGATTGGAGTCAACCATGCATGCATACGCTAGGGATAGCACTTTTGGATTCAAACTTTTGTTTACATACTTACGCTATTTATAGCAACTGTGTTTTTAAACTAATTATGTCGCAAGTTATTTCATTTATACTTTATGACTTTTGTAAACTTAGACTTGTTGTCGAACGGTTTTGTAAACTAAACTTGCAAGTCTTGTACCTTTCAAATGAATGCGACATAATTTTGGTCAAACGAGTCTCATATAGGGACTACGACCACGCAACGGGACCTAAGTTAACGGCGCCGTCAATAACGGTTTTGGTCGGGTCGTTACAAGTGGTATCAGAGCTAGTTTAACCTTAGCCGTAAAGGTAGTCACGCGCGCCGGCTGTCAGGCCGGGCACTCATACGGACTATGCTTTTTGGCGGGTTAATCGTAGAGGGGGTTCTCACAGTGTTACCTGTGACGAAGCATTGGCTCTTACCCCTTGCGATCCCTTGGAATTTGAGGGTTGGCAGTTTGGCAGAAATGCGGGCCGTAAAATCAGTGTCTGAGGTACACTCAGTGGTCACCAAGCCGTTAGCTGGAAAGGCACTGGGTGGGTTTCTACCCCATCTGTCGCTACAGAATGGTATCAGAGCCACTCATCTGCCGTTGGGGGTGGTGGGGCAAACCTCATCGAGGACGATGAGTCCCTAAGGGGGGTGAATGTAACACCCTAGGCAAATCCCACATCGCCCACGGACATGAGTGACATGGGATTATAAGGTAATACTCACGCTTAAATGACACAACGCGTTTTGGGATCACAGGCTGAGTAGAAGTGCGAGTACGTTGTGGTTAAGCGTGCTCGTGCGAGAGCACTACCAGGATGGGTGACCTCCTGGGAAAGTGCTTCTCGTGTGTGGTCGCCAAGAAAAATCCGTGCGCCTGCGGGCAAAGCGGACAATATTGTGGTCATGTTAAGCTGGGGTGTTACAGAATGGTATCAGAGCGTTGGTTGTAGGGAACTAGGACGTGCATTAGTGTGTCTAACAGAGTCGTTAGGACGCATTAGTAAGTCTAGACTACAACCGGATAGTTAGCATTTGCATTCTGACATACATTTACTATAGATAGCACTTACTTGACTACTTGTGCATTATACTTGAATCATTCTTAGGCAAACTTTTTAATGGTACCAAGTTTTCATCTTACGAATTCGTATTCCGCCACTTTTTGGTAACACACGTAAATTCATGATTCATACACGTATGGATGACGACGACTTCATTAGTCACACTTGTTCGAGAACTCTGTCTCCCGGATTGTTATTTGCCACCATTTCAACTTACTATCGGTTTCCCACTGGTGTTTCTTACTATCTACTTTTTGGTGTTACTACCATCACTACTCTAGGTGAGTATCGTCATCAACATTTATCACTACGGTTGCGTGCTACTCGTTATCATGACTCGTTACTCTTTTCATACCTGAATACCTTATTGTCTGACTCGAACCACATTGACGTGAACAATCATTTATACACTTCCCTCAGGGAACGCTTCTTTATAGTTGCACTAATTCTTTCGATTCAATACGAGTCACGTTAAAGACGTCGTTACACTTTGTTTATTTTAAACTTCACGATTACACGAACTTGAATCTATAGAGTGATGTGGGAATGGAGGTATGAGTTAGCGTAATATAACGACACTCGATCAACGTGGTTATATTACGGTAAGACATACCAAAGTTCTAGTGACACGTGATGGTGGTTAGACTCGATCAACCTAAACACCACCATGAGCCATGTACATGACTTCATCTATTCATGTTGGACATCTGAAAACTCCGAGAATATTGATAACAACCATACCGGGGACATACCTTCGATTTTTGTCGAACTATACTTATGCTTCCGAATGAATTACCGATTCCTTTTGACTTCAACCGTATGTTACACGAGTATACTATCTCATCCTCGCACAGTCTTATTGATTAACTACAATTTACTCGTTATGCTTACATCGGGGCGGAAACTTCTCTCGCCTTACACTCATAATTCTGGTTCAGGAAATCTTTTATTTTAAATTCTCAATGGAGAGAGACTCTTCACGTTATACTAGTATTCGCCTCGAGGGTGAATAGTCTCGACGAATGTATTTGGAAACCGATAAATCTTCCGCGACGCTAATTTTCTTGAGAAACTTGTCCTAACAAACTTGTTCAAATATACCTTACGGAATGTACTTTGTTTCGGATCGAGATCCTCATTTCACTTCTAGATTTCGGAGTGCCTTACAAAAAGCCTCGGGACCACGTTTAGACATGAGTACCGCGTACCATCCGCAACCCGATGGACCGAACAAACATACGATTTAAACCTTAGAATCCATAATACGAGTTGTATTACTAACTTCAAATTTACTTGAGAAAAGTATTTTCCTTTAGCTTAATCCTCGTACTACAATGATTTTCATTCGAGTTTTAACGTCACACCTTTTGAAACTACATGTGACCGGAAACGTCATCCTCCTTTTTGTCGAAACCAAGTAAACGATGATCAATTCACCGGGGCCGAGCTTATTCATGAGCAATCGAGAGGATTTATTCATATTCAAGCAAGACCCAATGCGACTCGTAATCACCAGGAGCTATGCCGATGTTACACGTAAACCTTTCGAATTCCATGGGAAACCGCGTCACGTTAGAAGTCGCACCTTGAGGAGGTGTAAACCGTTTCGGGAAACATAGGAATGCTAAATCCGCGATATACTAATCCTTTTTGAAACCATGGAGCGTATTGTACCCGTTGCTTGTCATCTAGATTTTCCGACTCATTTGAGTCTCCGTTCATCCTACATAGAACCTGAAGACGTAACTTGCTATTCCCTTCGATGAGCTTGCTATCGATGGTACACTCCACTTCCTAGGAGAACCGATTGAAATTATGAATCGTGAAACCAAACTTCAATCCAACGTAAAAATCCCGACCGTCGAAGTTCGTTGAAATGCCCAAGGACGTACCTTCACTTATCCGTAGAATTTACAACGCAAGATCTCGAGGAAGATTCAACAACTACTACTTCCAACTAAATTTCGGGACGAAATTTCTTTTGAGGTGTGGATAATGTAACATCCCGCGTTTTTCCGTTAAATTTATTTTAATACCGTCTTTTTTTTTAAATAATATCCCTCGTTATTTAATTTTAACGTCACCCGTTTACACGAGCGTTTTTAAAATATTCGTTTGGTTAATTCCCGCACCCGCTTTGAAACTTGAGGGACTAAACTCGCCATAGAGCTAAACTAGTTGACTAGGTCAACTAGTCAACTCCATCCTCCTCCATTCATTTTCATCTCCACCATCTTCATTACTTCCATCTTTTCTCTCAACCTTCAAACAAAAGATTCATCATCTAAATCCGATTGGAGAAGCAAACATCAAAACAAACTACATATTCTTGATCCTCTCATCATCCTCTACGATTGGATACTAACTTCATTGATTTTGGGTAACATTTCTAAAACTCTAGATTTCTTTAAATTCGTGTTTTTGACTTGAAATTGTGTTAGTTAGTGTCTATGGCTCGTGTCTAGCAAGAATATATGATTTACTTGCTCGATTTGTTGTTTTGAGTAACTAGTTTGAACATTTGAAATGGGTTTGCTTAATCTTGCATTTTGGAAGATTAAATGTTGTTTGATTGTTAAAGTTCATGTTTTAATTGTGTTACTAGTATCACTAGCTTCGTTTTGATGCGTAGGTTGATTAAGAAAACTTCAAACACATGATTATTGATTTTTGTGAATTTTGGTTAGGGTTTGATAGACTTTGAAATGAACTTTTGATGCGTTGAATGCTTGTTAATGTTATTAGTAAGTGTTTAGATGCAATGTATGCTTAATTACCTTCGAAACGGCATATCGTATGTGTAAATTGGATTCCCGAATCATAAAATACGTTTTACGAACTTGAAACTTTGAAAATAAACCTTTCTTGATCAATTGACGAGTTTTCGGTTATTGTAATTGATGTTTTTGCTTGTGAAAGGTAGTTAGTTATATTCCTCGTCAAAATACCTTTTCAACGATATATGATAGGCATTATAAGTGTTTGCGGGTCAAGAGTTGGGTTGGAAAATGTTTTGGTTCGTGCATACTTTGAAAAACAGGAAAGTGTCTGCCCAGATGGTGGCGCGGCGCGCCCCATCCCCGCGCGGCGCGCGGATTGGCCTGGCCAGATTCTGCTTTGTTTGGCGCATTTCACGCGAAATGTTTGACTAGCTATCGACCTCCGATTCACATGAAACTTGTTCTAATATACTTGTATATGAATAACTAGCATAGAAAAATAGTCCGGGACCCGACCCGAACGTGTTGACTTTTTCGTTGACTTTGACCAAGTTTGACTTTTAGTCAAACTTAACCAAACTTTTATGCAATCGTTCTAACATGCTTTAATACGTGATTCTTGTATGAAACTTGACAAATTGATTCACATGCTATATTTAATCGAGTCGTAACGAGCCATAGGACTAATTGAACACATTTCACCCGACCTTGTATTGTAACCGGTTAATTGATACAACTTACTTGTTTAGGTCAAGGCTAAGCAACTTTCATGCACACGTTTACTTTGTGAAGTACTTTTATACTCGTGCACTCGAGGTGAGATCATAGTCCCCCCTTTGCAAATACTTTTATACTTTTAAATCGTGGGCTGAGAAACATATACTTTATATACATTTATACGGTTTATACTTTCATACTTTGAATACAAATGCGAATACAAGAGCAAAGATACATACGAGTTAGAACGAAAATCCTCAAGTTCAATTACCATTAGTTACACTTGTAGGGTGTGAGCGAGAAATTATGTTGTGTGGCCATGCGGGTTTGACGAACCCTCATCTGACGGATGAAACGTATTTTCGGTATATAGTGTAGGTTCTAACACTATTATGCAGAGGTAAGATTCAGTTAAGTTTTGGTAATTGGGTGCTCGTGATACAGACAACATCTTTTGGGATGTATACGCTTGATATTCACTTTATACTAAATCTTATGGTTTACAAACACATCTTTTGAGATGTATACTTTTTGATACAAACACATCTTTAGAGATGTATACGCTCGATACTAAACCTTGTGATTTAAAAACATACTTTTACAAATACATTTATGATCTCACCAACGTTTTTCGTTGACAGTTTTCTACATGTTTTCTCAGGTTCATACTTGGCTACTTGATACATGCTTCCGCACTCTTTGATTACTTGATTGGAGTCAACCATTCATGCATACGCTAGGGATAGCACTTTTGGATTCAAACTTTTGTTTACATACTTACGCTATTTATAGCAACTGTGTTTTTAAACTAATTATGTCGCAAGTTATTTCATTTATACTTTATGACTTTTGTAAACTTAGACTTGTTGTCGAACGGTTTTGTAAACTAAACTTGCAAGTCTTGTACCTTTCAAATGAATGCGACATAATTTTGGTCAAACGAGTCTCATATAGGGACTACGACCACGCAACGGGACCTAAGTTAATGGCGCCGTCAATAACGGTTTTGGTCGGGTCGTTACAGTAACGATTCCAATCAATCTTTGGCTTCTCCCTTTAAAGTCCAGGGAAATAACATGAGATATATCTGTTCATCCTCAACTTCTCTTATTTTAAATAGAGTGCAGATCCTATTAAAGGTACGAAGATGTTCATTTGGATCTTCCTTCGGCGCACCACTAAATTGGCATTGATTAGTCACCATGTGTAGAATTTGTCCTTTGATTTCATAATCTGGAGCATTAATGTCAGGATGAGTAATTGCGTGACCTTGGCCAGTACGTTTAGCTCTCATTCGGTCTTCCAAACTTAAAGGTTCCATTACTTCCATAATTGAATTTGTTGAATCTGAATCACTAGAGGATTTTGATTTAATGGTTCGTTCCTCAACCATCTCGGTTTGAATGATTGGTGGTTCCGGAGAAAAAATTAATGGTTCAGGATCTATGAATCATCCCTGAATATTCTCCGGATTCTCAATTGTGAGGTCGGGTTCAAAAAATGGATTATATGAAATTTGAATTGGAGTACTTGGTCGACTGGATGACGATTCTAAAGAAAAATCAACGGCGACAATATTTGCTCGATGTCTTGATCTAGTTACAGGCGGTGAACGTACAAAAGGTGGTGAACGTCTTGCTCGGTGCATTCACCGAATATCCTATTAGTTTTTAAAAGGGAAGAAAAATTATATAAGTTATCCAATTAATAGACTTTTCTGATTTTGCCCACGTTTCAAATAGCCAAAAGATGCAGCAGAGGGGCAGGATTCGTTTGGTCTCAATATAATTGAGGACTGTTTGGCTCCAATAACCCGGTCCACGTACAAATCCAACTATTACTACGAACCAGAAAATTTTGATGTCTATCAATTTAACCACTTAAAATAAATTTTCGTAATTTTAAGAAGTATAGATAAGAAGTAGAAAAAATTCTAAGTCCTAAAAACTAGAATGACGAGAAATAAGAAAGAAAAAGAGCGCGTCGAAAAAGGTCGAAAAATAAAAGGCGTCGAAAAATACGAAAGAAAAAAAATGACTTTAAAACTTAAAAACACTCACTAACCCAACCTTATTACTACCACTAACTTAAAATTATAATCACAAATTGAGATTACTAATTAGAATGATAATTGATACATAGGTAAAAGGCGTCTAAAAATATTAAAGCTTACAAGTAAATCTATATCCCAAATGGCAATATCTTAAAAAGGTACTAAAACTTAAAAAGGTGTCGCAAAATTCTAAAGCACCTATATCTTAGTCTAAAGAAAAAGCACTTAAGCGATTTTACGGCAAAGCCTAAAAATCTAGAAGTAAAAATAACTATGGCAAAAACTATGTTTAAAACTAAAAACTAGCGAAAAACATAAATATTACGTTAAAACAATTAAAAAGGGACAAAATATAAAAATATACTAAAAGTTGTAAAAAGTACAATTTTTATAAAAATATTATTTTTATATTATTTATTTATTAAGAATGTTAATTTTATAATTTATTTAAATTAATTAAACTATATATACAAATTAAATAAATAAACTAAACTTAATTAATTAAAAATTAAAACCTAATTAGGGTTTTTAATTAATAATAATAATAATAATTACGTAATTAATGCGAAATTAGGGTTCTGTGTAACCCGTGTCAGACGGCTCCGCGAGTTGCGGTATTCCAGGCAACAAACTCCGCGAGTCGCGGGGATCGAAATTTCAGATGACAGGCTGTTTCGTTTCAGTTTTTTTACGTAATTATTTTTTTTTTCTGTTTTTAATTTAATTAATATATTTATATAATTTAAATAAAACTTATCTTAAAAACTAAAATAGAAATAAAATACTTTATAATTTTATAAATAAAAATCTTAAAACTAGATTTATATATATATATATTTTTTTCAGTTTTTTTATGTTTTAATAAATACAAAATATTTAAATAAAACTTATAATTTTTTTATAAAATAAAAATAAAGAAACTTTATAAAACTTAAATATTTAACAAACTCTTAAAAATATTTATATTTTTGTTTTTCTTTTTTATATTTTTGAATATTTAAAACGTATTTTTACAAAAACGTATTTTTTTTATATTAGCAAACTAAAAATAATTTTTTTTTTCTTTTTATTAGCGTTGCGCTTTCGGCGTTTAAATTCCCCGGCAGCGGCGCCAAAAATACTTGATGATTAAAGCTAAGGGGTATAAAATACTATTAAATACGATACAATTTTACACAAGATATTTATTTATTTATAGAATGGATATACTTAAACCTTGCTACAACACTTATAGACAGTGTACCTAATCGTACAGTAGTGTAGTTTTTAGTAAGTCCGGTTCATTCCACAGGGAAAATATTTAAACAAAGCTTAACGCTATATTAGTTTTATTTTATAAAAATACAAATATATATATAAGTAATATTATTATTATAAAGGGGGGTTTTTACCGTTTAATGACCGGTTTGTCGATTTTAAAAACTTTAGTCACAGTTAAAACCTAATGTAAAATATTAAAAATAAATACAACTTAATTTAAAACATAAAGTAAATAACGATAATGAAATTGCAATAAATAAAAGTGCGATGAAATAAACTTGCGATAATTAAAAAGTACGATAATTAAAAGTGCAATTAAATATAAAATAAAGGAAATTAAATATGAGATAAAAGAATTATGCTTATTTAAACTTCCGTAATCATGATGTTTGACGTGTTGATTTTAGTTTTATGCCCATGGGTTAATTGTCCTTTGTCCTGGATTATTTAATATGTCCGTCTGGTTTTTGTCCATAACAGTCCATCAGTCATAAATATAAAGTGCGAGTGTCCTCGTCAAATTATCCTTATACCCGAAGTTAAATATTCTAACTAATTGGGGACTTAAACTGTAACAAGATTTTAATACTTTGTTTAATAATTACACCAGGTTATCGACTGCGTGTAACCCAAGGTTTTAATACTTTGTTAACAATTATGCCAAGTGTCCTTGTACATAATTTCACCCCTGTTTTAATAATTCTAGTGGTTATTAATCCATTCCCGTGTCCGGTTAAATGAACGATTATTCGTACATATAAATATCCCGCCCATCGTGTCCGATTGAGTGTATATGGTTATTTATAGGGACGTCCAATTGTAAATTTTTATATTAAAATTAACAAATTATCATTTAGTTAAACAAATATAAAGTCCATTAATAGCCCATAGTCTAATTTCCACAAGTGTCGTTCTTTTGTCCAAACCCCAATTATGGTACAAAGCCCAATTACCCAATTTTAGTAATTAGCCCAACATCATGATTACTTCATTTTAAATAAGCATAATAATAACTTAGCTACGAGACATTAAATTAAAAAGGTTGAACATAACTTACAATGATTAAAAATAGCGTAGCGTTACACGGACAGAATTTTGACTTACACCCTTACAACATTCGCTAACATACCCTTATTATTAGAATTAAAATTAAAATTAAAATTAAAATTAAAATATAAATATATACTACGTATATAGATAGAGAGATTGATATTATGGATATTTTTTTTACGTCGAACTGCGTTGGCTTTTATAAGGAATTGAGTCTAGGGGAACTCCGCGACTCGCGGCATTTTCCTTCTTCAAACTCCGCAAGTTGCGGAGTTTGAAATTACAGCTCACTCAGCTTTGGCTCTTTGTTTGCCGACGAATTATAAATATATTATCATATATATATTAATTTTAAGAATTAATTATATATTATATTATATTTATATACATAGTTACCTTGTAATTTTTAGTCCGTTGCGTCGAGCGTTGAGAGTTGACTCTGGTCCCGGTTCCGGATTTTCGAACGTCTTTGCAAATAATTTAATATCTTGTACTTTGCGTTTTGAATCTTGTACTCTTGTAATTTTGAGACGTTTCTTATCAATAATTGGAACCTCTTTGATTGTATTTTGTACTTTTGAGCTTTTTGGTCGTTTGAATCTTCAATTTGTCGAATCTGTCTTTTGTCTTCACCTTTTATTATTTTAAACGAATATTACTTGTAAATAGAACAATTGCAACTAAAAGCTTGTCTTTCTTGAGGAATAATGCTATGAAATATATGTTCGTTTTTAGCATTATCAGTTCCCTAATTCTTAGATTACCAGACTTAATAAAAAGGGGCATATTCGATTTCGATCATTCAACCATATAATGTAGTTTCAATTACTTGTGTCTATTTCGTAAAACAGTTATAAAAATTTCGCATGTATTCTCAGTCCCAAAAATGTAAAGAGTAAAAGGGAATCAAATGAAACTCACCATACTGTATTTTGTAGTAAAAATACATATGACGACATTAAACAAGTGTAGGGTTGACCTCGGATTCACGAACCTATATCATTCGTATATGTATATATATTAACACATATAATTGAAGTCAAATAAGTTTATGTATTATTATTAATATAATTGATATTTTTAGTAATTCATGTGTTTAATTATTAACTTAAATATATTTACTTTACACATTTTAAATAAATAATTTATAAATTGTAATTTTCTTAACTATATTTTTATATAACTAACTTTTATTGTAATATTAATATTAATAGTAATATTGATAATAATAATAATATAATTGTAATAATAATAATGGTAAAAGTAATAATAAAGAGAGTAATAATATTAAAAAATGATAAAAAAAATATTATTAATAATGTTAATACTAATAAAAATAATAATGGTGATAATAAAAATATTAATTTTAATAATAATGATAATAAATAATACAAACTTATATCATATAATTTTGATCCTAATTCTTAATACTAATAGTAATACTTATTAATAATACTTGATAGTAATTTAATGTAAATAATGATACTAATAACAACAATAACAACAATTATAATAATAAAAATAATAATAATAATAATAATAAGTAATAAGTAAACTACCTCAAAGAAGTAGTCCTTAAAATGCCCAAGTCCGGGTTTGAACCCGCGACATCCCGCTAACCCAATAACATACTTAACCATTCATCCATTTCCGTTTTTCTGAAATAATATCACCTAAATATGTATATAACTCGTTCTTTCTGTTTCTACTTCTTCTTCTTAAAAAAAAAAATGAAATGCCAAAGCCCAGGCTCGAACCCAAGACCTCTTGCTTAACACCCATGTCCCTAACCATTTATCTGTTATGTGTTTTCTGAATTAAATCACCTAGTAATTCCTTTTAACCCAACATTTCCTTCGGCCCAACAGAAAAGACTCGGCCCAATAGCAAATTCTATATTGCAAATCCATTTACAACTTGACTGGCCCAACAGAGTTTAAATATTTCAACCCATCTACATGCCTAGTTCACGGCTTAATTAACAAACCAATACATGTTTTACGAACAAGTGGGGGAACAACAAGGTCGGTTCTGTTAGCCAAAAAAATATAATGGTATCAACTTTATTTGCATGCTTTATTCCTATCACCTAAGTATTAGGCTTTTAGTAACTCAAGTGGTTTAAAGGGTTGAGTACGAAAAAAAATATAACGGTGGGAGCAGGAGTATGAGTCCTTCGATGCCTTTATCTAGTGGGGTTCGATTTCAACAAAAGAATAGCACTCAATCATTCTTAATTACCATCTTTACTTCCACTAATCTTATATAATCGACACCTTCATTATACTACATTGGATCCCAAGTAAATTCATACGCCTTCATATATCATCCATATATTATAAAATCCTCATCCGCCCACCATCTAAAGTAAAAGGAAGGAATAAAAAAAAATGATACGTCCTTGTAGTTGGCTAGTATAGGTCAGCCACAATTCCCACTATTTCTACTTGCTTTGTAAAGTGTAGGCCAAGGAATAAAAATATATATATCACAAGCAATCAACTTGCTTGATAGTTCGGTTTTTTTTAAGGATGCAAAAGTATTCAAGTGGGGTATCCCCTTTTCTTTTGATTGTCGACCAACAGAGAGGGACAAAGAAAGAAAAAAAATAATCCTTATCAACTTATTATTTTAAGTACCTAGTCATCTTCATATCACTACCCTCATGTCTTGAAGAAAAAAAATAAAAACCTTCGCAGCAGTAGCAGGCAACAGCGATGGTGTGGTTGGTTCGAAGTGATGTATACACAGTGGTTTTAAGGTGGTGTAGTAAGTGGCGATTTATCGTGGAACAGAAAAGAAACAGTAGTATGGTTGTAACAGATGGTGATTTGGTCGATTATCATGGGTGACGGTTTAAGATGGTGGTGAATGGTGTTGTCGAGTGGTTCATTCATGAAGATGATGGTTCCATGGTGGTGTTACGGTTATGCAAGTTGTTGGTTTGTTTTTATGATTAAGTTCAAAAGAGAGTAAGGAGTAGATGGTGGTTCTAGGCCAAAGTGAATCAAAGAGGAATCGAGTAAGAAATATTTGTAGCAAGTATTAGTTGGTTTAGTGTGGCAGATTATAGTATTGTAGGGTGACATGGTGGCGTGTGGTTAGGGTGATTCTCGGTTATACAACGATGAAGTTGATAGTTAAATGGGTTGTTTGTTTTGTCAAGTATAACAACAAGAGTAGTTCAACCGGTTATAAGCGAATGGTTCAATGGTGGTTCGAGTGAGAGTGATGATCAAGATGCATCTCTTATATGAATATATATTATGTGAGTTTAATAAGAATCAAAGGTCGACAGGGAGATATTCAGGTACAGAAAGATAAGGAAAAAAAATAAAAGGAGATGGAGATTGCTAACAGAATTTGGCTGAATTATAAATTGAGATCAATAATCATCAGACAGAAAACAAAATCATGAGCAGGAGCTAAAGAAATTTTTGTAAAAGATGATTATGATAGACAACAGAATACATTCTATTTGTATGTATATATGTATTGATACGTCTGTATTTATGTATACGTATATAATCTGTATTTGGTATATGTATGAATATATGTATCTGATATAATATGTATTACTAAATATATACATGTATTAATAATAATATTAATACTAATAATAAGTATATAAATAATAATAATAATAATAATAATAATAATAATAATAATAATAATAATAATAATACAATTTATAATAATGTTAATAATATCAAAAATTCTAATAATTAATAATTAATAATCACATAATTTATTAATAATACTAATAATATTAATAATAATCTAATAATAACAAATAAATAATAATAATACTATCATAAGTATATTTACAACTTAATCATTATATTTATTATATTCTATGATTAACTCTAATTTACTAGAGATACTTTATTAATTCACAATATTATGTATTTATACTTATTTTTATATTTTTACATATTTGTTATACACAGTTGTTCGTGAATCGTCGGGAGTGGTCAAAGGTTAACTGAATATATGAAACAGTTCAAAATTTTCTAGACTCAATTCTACATACTTTGCTTATCGTATCGAAATTATATAAAGATTAAGTTTAAATTTAGTCGGAAATTTCCGGGTAACTACAACACCGACAAGGAGTATGTTCACTAATATAATGATTATATTAATACTGACAATTTATGATAAGAGTTTCTACTTTTAGAAAGTTTTCATTTAAAGTAGGTTTCTACTTTTAGAAAGTTCAGGTTATAATCCTCCACATTAAGTTGTTTTACAACTTTTCCAAAACTCGTTGCTATCAAGTAAGTCGGGATGACCAGATGTAACCGGGGGTCAGAAACTTTCAGTTGGACTATAATTCTACAACCTTTTGTTTAATCCAAAACCTTATTCCCATCATGGCAACCTATACATCATCCACTTGAGCGTAAGTAGCGGTGAGTTCGTATAATGAAGGGACCCGTCCTAATCCACCAGGACGAAGTCATCAACATTTTGTCCCATTGCGAGATACTGTCCTAAATATGCCTTGGACGACTCCATGTAATATCCTTAAAATGAGCAAATGCACAGCGGAAGATTTCTTTCATACCTGAGAATAGACATGCTTTCAAGTGTCAACCAAAAGGTTGGTGAGTTCATAGGTTTATCATAAACAATAAAATTCATCATTTTTATAGACCACAAGATTTAAATATAGTACACCTATCTCGTGTACAAAACCATTTTTCATAATGCTTAGTAGAGTAGGTTCGTATCCTTTTCTCCCTCGTAGGTTGCCTCGTGATTTTTAAATAACCGTACACATATCTCGTGCACAAAAATAACACACATAACCTGTCTATAAAAATCATTCTCTCGATACATAACATTCACATTGCTTTCATAGCTTGGCTTGGTAACCGACCTTATCATATAATGCGCATCAATAATATCCCCAAAAACAGAACATCTCTTCTGTATAATATATAAACTTCGAAGTACTAAACACCATGCCCACTAGCTCTTCCATCTAGTGAACATTCTGGGTGGGGGTGTTAAACCCGATAGCTACCTTTAGGATTCGCGTGAATTAGGGCCATACCCGATTCTAATTCTTAGGTTACCAAGCAATAATAATCAGGGGAAAAATATTCACAACAATTAGTGGCAATTATCACGTCCAACTAATTCAATAATAATCCATAGAACTTCTGTCTGCATAATAATTCATTCGAGGAATGTTTTGCTTGTGTCTATCTCGTCAAACATTTATAAAAGCATTTCATGTATTCTCAGTTCAAAATATATTTCAAAAGCATTTAATAAAGCAGTTATAAAATCAATGCATGTATTCTTAGTCCCAAAAATGTAAAGAGTAAAAGGGAGCAAATGAAACTCACTATACAATATTTTGTAGTAAAAATATTCATTCGACTGAACTGAACAATGCAGGGTTGGCCTCGGATTCACGAACCTATATCATATATATGTATATTAACACATATAATGGTGATCGAACAAATTTAGGTATTATTATTAATTGTTATTTTAGTAACTTGTACGTTTTATTAATAACTAAATTAACTATATTTATTTTTATATATATTAAATAAATAATTAATATTTATTACAAACTTATTAATATAGTTATGTTTTATGTAAATAATATATATTTATATTGAAAATCTTTATTTGATATATTAATAATACTAATAATAATAATGATAAAAATAATAATATTAGTTTTAGAAATAATGAAAATGATAATAAAAGTAATAATGATAAAAATAATGATAATTCTAATAATAATAATAATGATAGTTCTATTAATAAAAATGATAATTTTTACAAAAAGAAAATTAGTTTCAATAATAATACTACTTACATTAAAAATAATAATAATAATAATAATAATAATAATAATAATAATAATAATAATAATAATAATAATAATAATAATAATAATAATAATAATAATAATAATAATAAAAGTGAGTAATAAGTAAACTACCTCAAAGGAGTAGTCCTAAAAAAAACGCCCAAGTCCGGGTTTGAACCCACGACGTCCTGCTAACCCGATAACACCTTTTACCATTGAACCGTTTGTTATTTTCTGAAATATTTCATATTCAAATTTTATTTAACCCGTTACAGCCTGATTCATTTTCTTCTTCTATTACTCATCATCATTATCATACCTTATCTATGGCATCATCATAACCATCATAATTGTGATGACCCAGAAATTTTCGATCAAATTTGAACTTAATTTTAATATGAACTCGACACGATAAGCAAAGTCTGTAATGTTAAGTCTCAAAAATTTTGAACTATCTACATAGATTCATTCAAACCTTTGACTATTACCGACGATTCACGAACAATTATTTATAAATAAATGAGTGTATATATATATATATATACATGTATAAATGTAAATATATGTGTATATATTAATGAGAAATAATAAAATGCCAATTTATCATTAGAATTGAATATGTAAAATAATATATAAATAATGAGGTTATTATTATTAAAATAAATATATAGATATGATTTTTATACATAAATATTATTATATGTATATTCTAATATATAAAAATTTATAAATGATAAATATTCAATAAAAGTTGTATTATTATATGTAATTTTAAGATAAAAGTATAAATGATATATTAATAATATGAGCATTTATTTCAGTATTATTATTAATCGTAATATTAATATTTGTATTATTAATAATATTATATCTAATATAAACTATATATATGTATATAAAAGGTGATATATATATATAGGTAATGATATTATCATTAATACTATCATTATCATTAACAATAAAAATATTATTATAACTAATAAGAATATTATTATCATTATCATTACTAGTAACTAAAATTATTAAAATTATCATTATTATGGCATTACTATTATCATATTATCATTAATCATATAATTATTAGTATTATTAATAATATTAATATAATTATATTAGTTAATTAGCAAAACAAATAAGAATTAAATATATACAGATATATATAATCAATATATACAGATATAGTTGTATGAAAATACATATACGTATATAAAATGCAGATATACATTTATATAGATACATACACGATTAAAAATATATATATATACCGTATATACTTATATATAAGTACAAAAATTTTGTATTCAGCTTCCTATCGTTATCTTAACTGTTAAATTTGTCTAGCTAATTGATAAAAAAATCGACCTCAATTCGCAGACCTTTTTCAAATCCGTTAGCCATCATAGTCGATAGTACAAATCAATGGAAAATTGATAACATATATATATATTTTTTTTTTCGAACTGACTGCCAATAATTTGATTATATAATTAAACAAATTACACGCTTATAGGGAGTAAGTCTTTCACTTATATATTGTCATTATCAATTAAACACCACTACAACTATTTTCCAATTGAATTTAATCAAAAATTGAAGAACACCCAGACTTATGCCCTATTCGTGAATATTTTTAGCCAAACATCAAATTCGAGTTTTATCTCAACATCTAAAAATGCAGATGTGTTTGGAATTGATTACTTAAACTATCTGTAAATTTTCAGATTCCAATTTTTCAAATTGAGTTTTAATTTGATAGTCAAAGTTTCAAAATTAAAAAGTCAACAAGTGTTCTTGGATCAAATTCGAGTTCGTGTTTATGTTTTAGGAACAATTGATGATTCAAAAAGTTTACATAAACGATTTAAGACCTCTTTCATTTTATAATTATTGTCTCAAATGATTTGGAATTGAAAATTCGAATTTGAGCTTCGAAGTTCTTCGTGAACTGCTATACAGTTTTTATTTATTTAATTTTTTATATATTCTTTTGTTCTGTTAAATCCAGATACCCAAAACAAGTTGTATATATTTCTATATCAAATTCTAAATCAAAACATTTAAGGGCTGTTAATATGGTTTTGGTTCTATGGTCGATTCTGAGAAGAAGATTGAAATGGAAACTGTTTAAAAACGGGTTATAACTATTATTGTGGGGTTCAATTACAGAAAATGGGCAATAGCCGAATGGTTTAGAATGTTGATGGGTTTTTGAGAGGTCGCGGGTTCGAGTCTAGTTCAGGACATTTTTTTTAAAACAGACTTCTTGAAGGTAGTTTTCTTCTATATTATTATTATTATTATTATTGTAAATTATTATTGTTATAGTTATTATTGTTATTATTGTTGCTATTATTATTAGTATTATTATTAAGAATTAGTATTATTATCATTAGCATTATTATTATTAAGTATTATGAATATTAACATTATTATTATTACCATTATCATTTATGACTAATATTGTTATTATAATTAGTATTATTATTATTATTACTACTAATATAGGTACCATGAAAAAGATTATCATTTACTAATTTTTATTATGATTATAGTTACAAAAGTGATTGTTATTGTGAAAATGGTTATAACTTTAAGTAATAGGAACTATAGATATAGGTTACAAATTTAACTCGAAGTTTATGCTAAAAATTATTATTACTAACACTTTGATTATTATTATCATTATTATCATTACTAAGATTATCATTATTAATAGTGTTATTATTATTATCATTATGATATTTACTAAAATTAATATTTTATTTTTCATTAAAAACTATCATTATTATTATTATTATTATTATTATTATTATCAGTATTGCCTATACCATTATTATTAAAAAATAATTACGTTTATGAAAGTAAAAGTTTTGAAAATATTATTAAGGTTATAAATATATTTTAATTATATTAATAAAATTTATATAAATATTCTTATATAACAAGCTAGGTATTTTTATTAAAATACTAATCAAATATATATATTAATATAACTATATAAATATTAAACATCTTGAATATATATACAAACTAAATACATGTAATATATAATTTAAGATATAATATATAAACTTATTCGATTACAATTATGTGTATTAATAAATATCCAAATGATATAGGTTCGTGAATCCGAGGCCAACCCTGCATTGTTCAATATCGTCATATGTATTTTTACTACAAAATACAGTATCGTGAGTTTCATTACTCCTTTTTTAAATGCTTTTGCAATATATATTTTTGGGACTGAGAATACATGCGCTGCTTTTATAAATGTTTTACGAAATAGACACAAGTAATCGAAACTACATTCTATGCTTGGATTATCGAACCGAATATCACCCTTTTAGCTTGGTAACCTAAGAATTGGGGAACAGACACCCTAATTGACGCGAATCCTAAAGGTAGATCTACGGGCACTAACTCCCCCCATACTGGAAAATGGTATGCTTTAGTACTTCGAGTTATTAATACAGTTGGATTTCTGTTTTAGGGATATTCTATATGCATTATGTTAACGTCGGTTACCAGGTGTTCAATCCATATGATTGATTTTTTAAACACTTGCGAGTGTATGATTATTGAATAAAGGAAATCTTGTAGTCTATTAAAATTATGGAAATGATTGATTATGATAAACTAATGAACTCACCAACCTTTTGGTTGACACTTGAAAGCATGTTTATTCTCAGGTATGAAAGAAATCTTTCGCTGTACATTTGTTCATTCTAGAGATATTACTTGGAGTCATTCATGACATATTTCAAAAGACGTTGCATTCGAGTCATTGAGTTCATCAAGATTATTATTAGGTCAATTATATTTGGATATATTATGAAATAGTATGCATGCCGTCAACTTTCGACGTAATGAAAGTTAGTCTTTCAAAAACGAATGCAATGTTTGTAAAATGTATCATATAGAGGTCAAGTACCTCGCGATGTAACCAAATGTAATGTATTCGTCCAGATGGATTAGGACGGGGCACTACAGGTGGTATCAGAGTGGTGATCTTAGCAAACCAGGTCTTGCATTAGTGTGTCTAACTGATAGTTGTTTAGATGCATTAGTGAGTCTGGACTTTGACCATGTCTGCATATCAAAAGTTTTGCTTATCATTTCTTGTCGAAAAATATCTACTTATCATTGTCAGTCTCGACGCGTCTTATTGCAATTATTGCATAGATGGTGTACAGATGAATTCACATCTTAGCGTATCTGTTACTGTAAACTTTGTCTGACACATTTCCTTAATTCCCTTCGTAATCTACGGGATCTTCTGTACTATGTACAGATATTCTATGTAATTAGAATATCATCCGATATTCGAAGATCATTTCATATAAAAAACCCTTTATCTAATCGTATAAGATGGAACTCGTCACTAGTTCAAGTCCCTCGGATTCCGTTATGGAGTTTCACCTAAGCTCCGAAAGCAGTGTCACCAGGATAAATCAACCAATCAGCCATCCCTAATTCATCTGATGGGTTAGTAGTCGACTTAATCAATAGAGACGCGAAGAAGGTGATCCTTTCCACCAACCGAATTCACCTCTTGGTAAAGAACCTGAAACACTTACCGGCAAAGCAGTCCGAAACACCATTTTCACCCTCATTTCCCGAATATCTCACCACGATTATATACTATATCAAATTCTAGATCTTATTTATCCGCTTTTCCGAATCGACAATCATCCCGGAGTAATAGAAGAAGTCAACGAGCTTCGCGCTCGGGTAGTGGCTTTGGAGAATATGGTGCAAAGGTTACAAACATCAGCAGCAGCATCAGCAGCATAAACAGTACCACCATCAGTAACATCAACAGTATCATCAGCACCAACAATAACATCCGCATCCCAAGCCATCATTTTCACAATCTGTCCCACGAACATCAATGTCATACACACCATAGATACCAAGGAGTACCAACAACAATGAACGATGAAGAATTGATCCATAACTTCATTGAAGAAATATTCTACGAAGAATATGTGGTTTCTAAAAGTTTTAGAGATTATTTATTCTAGCTCAAACCGAAAAGCAAAATGAGTTTAATATCATATTGACTCATTAAATCCATGATTACATCTGAAGAAAATATATATGTAAGTATATTTCCATAAAGATTGTAATTAAAAATTCTTTCGTATAAACTGTTAATGATGAAAATATTTTAACGGGTAGGTAATACCCGAGGAATATTTAGATTTCACATTAATAAATTACACGGTACATTATTCGAAGCTGATTCAACAGTCATTCACTATCCTACTTACTGTAGTGACCCGAACTTTTCCATGTTTATATATATTAAATGAAATTGTTATTTATATGATTAAGTGTTTCCAACATGTTAAGTAATCAAACTTGTGAAGACTTGATTAATTGAAATAGGTTTCATATAGACAATTGACCACCCAAGTTGACCGGTGATTCACGAACGTTAAAACTTGTAAAAACTATATGATGACATATATATGGTTATATATATAGTTAACATGATATTATGATAAGTAAATATATTATTAAGTGTATTAACAATGAAATACATATGTAAAAATAAGACTACTAACTTAATGATTTCGAAACGAGACATATATGTAACGATTATCGTTGTAACGACATTTAACTGTATATATATCATACTAAGATATATTATATATCATAATATCATGATAATATAACAATTTAACATCTCATTTGTTATAATAAACATTGGGTTAACAACACTTAACAAGATTGTTAACCTAAAGGTTTCAAAACAACACTTACATGTAACGACTAACGATGACTTAAAGACTCAGTTAAAATGTATATACATGTAGTGTTTTAATATGTATTCATACACTTTTGAAAGACTTCAAGACACTTATCAAAATACTTCTACTTAACAAAAATGCTTACAATTACATCCTCGTTCAGTTTCATCAAAAATTCTACTCGTATGCACCCGTATTCGTACTCGTACAATACACAGCTTTTAGATGTATGTACTATTGGTATATACACTCCAATGATCAGCTCTTAGCAGCCTACGTGAGTCACCTAACACATGTGGGAACCATCATTTGGCAACTAGCATGAAATATCTCATAAAATTACAAAAATATGAGTAATCATTCATGACTTATTTACATGAAAACAAAATTACATATCCTTTATATCTAATCCATACACCAACGACCAAAAACACCTACAAATACTTTCATTCTTCAATTTTCTTCATCTAATTGATCTCTCTCAAGTTCTATCTTCAAGTTCTAAGTGTTCTTCATAAATTCCAAAAGTTCTAGTTTCATAAAATCAAGAATACTTCCAAGATTGCAAGTTTACTTCCAAGTTTTCTAAATCCATTCCAAGTAATCATCCAAGATCAAGAAACTTTTTTTACTTACAGTAGGTTATCTTTCTAATACAAGGTAATAATCATATTCAAACTTTAATTCAATTTCTATAACTATAACAATCTTATTTCGAGTGAAAATTTTACTTGAAATTGTTTTCGTGTCATGATTCTGCTTCAAGAACTTTCAAGCCATCCAAGGATCCTTTGAAGCTAGATCTATTTTTCTAATTTCCAGTAGGTTTATCCAAGGAACTTGAGGTAGTAATGATGTTCATAACATCATTCGATTCATACATATAAAGCTATCTTATTCGAAGGTTTAAACTTGTAATCACTAGAACATAGCTTAGTTAATTCTAAACTTGTTCGCCAATAAAAGTTAATCCTTCTAACTTGACTTTTAAAATCAACTAAACACATGTTCTATATCTATATGATATGCAAACTTAATGATTTAAAACCTGGAAACACGAAAAACACCGTAAAACCGGATTTACGCCGTCGTAGTAACACCGCGGGCTGTTTTGGGTTAGTTAATTAAAAACTATGATAAACTTTGATTTAAAAGTTGTTATTCTGGGAAAATTATTTTTATTATGAACATGAAACTATATCCAAAAATTATGGTTAAACTCAAAGTGGAAGTATGTTTTCTAAAATGGTCATCTAGACGTCGTTCTTTCGACTGAAATGACTACCTTTACAAAAATGACTTGTAACTTATTTTTTCCGACTATAAACCTATACTTTTCTGTTTAGATTCATAAAATAGAGTTCAATATGAAACCATATCAATTTGATTCACTCAAAACGGATTTAAAATGAAGAAGTTATGGGTAAAACAAGATTGGATAATTTTTCTCATTTTAGCTACGTGAAAATTGGTAACAAATCTATTCCAACCATAACTTAATCAACTTGTATTGTATATTATGTAATCTTGAGATACCATAGACACGTATACAATGTTTCGACCTATCATGTCGACACATCTATATATATTTCGGAACAACCATAGACACTCTATATGTGAATGTTGGAGTTAGCTATACAGGGTTGAGGTTGATTCCAAAATATATATAGTTTGAGTTGTGTTCAATACTGAGATACGTATACACTGGGTCGTAGATTGATTCAAGATAATATTTATCGATTTATTTCTGTACATCTAACTGTGGACAATTAGTTGTAGGTTACTAACGAGGACAGCTGACTTAATAAACTTAAAACATCAAAATATATTAAAAGTGTTGTAAATATATTTTGAACATACTTTGATATATATGTATATATTGTTATAGGTTCGTGAATCAACCAGTGGCCAAGTCTTACTTCCCGACGAAGTAAAAATTTGTGAAAGTGAGTTATTGTCCCACTTTTAAAATCTAATATTTTGGGATGAGAATACATGCAGGTTTTATAAATGATTTACAAAATAGACACAAGTACGTGAAACTACATTCTATGGTTGAATTATCGAAATCGAATATGCCCCTTTTTATTAAGTCTGGTAATCTAAGAATTAGGGAACAGACACCCTAATTGACGCGAATCCTAAAGATAGATCTATTGGGCCTAACAAACCCCATCCAAAGTACCGGATGCTTTAGTACTTTGAAATTTATATCATATCCGAAGGGTGTCCCGGAATGATGGGGATATTCTTATATATGCATCTTGTTAATGTCGGTTACCAGGTGTTCACCATATGAATTATTTTTATCTCTATGTATGGGATGTGTATTGAAATATGAAATCTTGTGGTCTATTGCTACGATTTGATATATATAGGTTAAACCTATAACTCACCAACATTTTTGTTGACGTTTAAAGCATGTTTATTCTCAGGTGAATACTAAGAGCTTCCGCTGTTGCATACTAAAATAAGGACAAGATTTGGAGTCCATGTTTGTATGATATTGTGTAAAAACTGCATTCAAGAAACTGATTTCGATGTAACATATTTGTATTGTAAACCATTATGTAATGGTCGTGTGTAAACAGGATATTTTAGATTATCATTATTTGATAATCTACGTAAAGCTTTTTAAACCTTTATTTATGAAATAAAGGTTATGGTTTGTTTTAAAAATGAATGCAGTCTTTGAAAAATGTCTCATATAGAGGTCAAAACCTCGCAACGAAATCAATTAATATGGAACGTTTTTAATCAATAAGAACGGGACATTTCACTTACAACCACCGATATACGTATCCGTTCACCGCAGAATAACGATTTTCATCCAATTTCATATTTGGATTTTGATTTTCCAGAATCCAACAAGTGGCATAATGAAGAAAACATTTGACAAAATAAAATTTGTTAGAAACAAACAAATTAACTATGAGAAATTTTGTTAAGAATCCACGCTAACAAAATCCTAGCTAACTGTTCCTAGCTAACTGTTAATTCCGTATTACCTTTTATTTATCAAAATTTATTTATCGCATTTTATTTATCGCAATTTTAATTATCACAATTTTATTTATCGTCATTTAATTGATGTTATTTATTTTACGCGCTTTAAATATCAGGACACGTATACAAGGTTTTGACATATCATATCGACGCATCTATATATATTATTTGGAATAACCATAGACACTCTATATGCAGTAATGATCGAGTTAGCTATACAGGGTTGAGGTTGATTCTACAATAATATATATACTTTGAGTTGTGATCGAGTCTGAGACAAGTATACAATGGATCACGAATACGTATTAATTAAAACGAATATTATATATTAAACTATATATGAATTGTTGAATTACTAACGGTAGACTACCAACATTGGACAATTAAAATGAAATAAAATATTGATTATAACATATGAAACTAAACATTTCTTCAAGTTTGCCACTTGATTTCATCTTAAACCTCATTTGTATCTTGACGATTACAATCTGCGTTCAAACCTTTCGTGATTCTTGGAAACAACTCAATTGAGAAGATGAACTAACCGCACTTTATCTACGGAAGAAAAGATTAATGCGTATAGTTATGCACCTAAAAAACTCTCGAAAACAGAGTAAACGTTTAACATGTATTTGTGCTAGCTCCTTCGGCGTTGTTATTACCGAAAATAACTTTACAATCCCTTTCCAAATTAGCCAATTTTGTCACAGCTCCAACAAACCAACTTTAACTTTTCAATCGTGCTAGTCTTATTATAACCTTGATGTATACGATTGCCCTTCCATCATCGTTACTGGAGAACCGTTTATATTCCACCACATTAGCAATAAACTTACCAGCGACTTCATTACTCATCGGCTTAAGTCTCTCCGAAGAACCATTATATTCGTTCATTAAAAACCCTATCATATACTCATTCGCATCATGTAACAAAAATTGCCATACCAATTATCGAGAATCAGCAATCAGTATTTTGAATCTCGCAGCGTTTCTACATCAACAGTTATATGTATACATATAACATTTATCTCTTAGAATCATGATATTCAATACTGAAATTCTGAAAAGCAACCAGTATGAGAATCAATACTCTGAATTTTGAAAAGTTGAATAAAGCAACAAAAACTGTAAACGACCTTAACCCTCAGAAGTTTGATGATAAAGAATAGTATGTTGGAAAAACTCAGAAAAGTTGGAACAGGAAAACGAATTGAGCAAACCATGATGGAGGCCATGGACAAAACACAAAGGCTAAATCTGCCTTCAAAGAATCCAAATGATTCAATGCCTGCTGAAGTCTTTAGCGAAAATCTTGCTCCTTACTCTAAATCCTTGCGGATAGTATTCTTCATCATCTTTTGATATTAGAAATTCTAAGATATTATCGTATCCTTCATTATAAATTCCTCAATATTTCTGAAGATATCTTCATAAATATTCTCGTTCGATATTAATTACCTCTCCGCGCTATCTGTGTTATATCATAAAAAGAAACAACTTTAGTTTCTATATTCTGTAAAACTTCGAATTTAAAATATGAATGTTTTAATGTAGTGTTGGGTATTGAAGCATGAGTTAGTATAATATAATGACACTTGATCAACGTGATTATATTACAGTAAGTCATGCTAAGTTTCTAATAGAACGTGATGATTCACAGACCTTACCGTCATCATGAGCCATGTTACACGACTCTTACATTCTACTAAATCTCTAAACAAAATCAGGAATATATTTCTTGATAATTCTATCTTTTCTAGTGACTTCTGGTAATTTGACAAATATTTTGGAAATATGAATTAAAGTATAAAAGATGAGAGTTTTGTAAATAATGGAACGAAAGAGATTCAGTTATAGTGCAAATATCAGACAGAGCAATCGAGACAGATCGTCGTATTTAACTATAGAGGATTCTAATTTCCTTAATGACCGAAGAATCAAATCTTATTACAAAGATTTTCTTCAAATCCCTTAAACTCCAGAAATCAACCCCATCTGCGTCAAAAGATATGACGAAACTTTATTTCTCATTTCACTCTTTTGTGATAGCTTCACTCGTACTCTTCGAATAATCGAATTGTTTTATCCATACTACTCAATGATGATAACACTCTAATTTTCAACTCGTATGCGTCATGAAAACATATTTATTGTCAGCCTTGACCATTCCAATCAAATTTCGGGATGAAATTTCTTTAACGGGTAGGTACTGTGACGACCCGGAAATTTCCGATCAAATTTAAACTTAATTTTAATATGAACTCGACACGATAAGCAAAGTCTGTAATGTTAAGTATAAAAAATTTTGAACTGTTTACATAGATTCATTCAAACCTTTGACTATTACCGACGATTCACCAACAATTGTTTATAAATAAATGTGTGTGTGTCTATATATATATATATATATATATATATATATATATATATATATATATATATATATATTAATGAGAAAAATAAAATGCCAATTAATCAATAGAATTGAATATGTAAAATAATATATAAAAATTTATAAATGATAGATATTCAATAAAAGTTGTATTATTATATGTAATTTTAAGATAAAAGTATAAATGATATATTAATAATATGAGCATTTATTTCAGTATTATTATTAATCGTAATATTAATATTTGTATTATTAATAATATTATATCTAATATAAACTATATATATGTATATAAAAGGTGATATATATAGGTAATGATATTATCATTAATACTATCATTATCATTAACAATAAAAATATTATTATAACTAATAAGAATATTATTATCAATATCATTACTAGTAACTAAAATTATTAAAATTATCATTATTATGGCATTACTATTATCATATTATCATTAATCATATAATTATTAGTATTATTAATAATATTAATATAATTATATCAGTTAATTAGCAAAACAAATAAGAATTAAATATATATAGATATATATAATCAATATAAACAGATATAGTTGTATGAAAATACATATACGTATATAAAATGCAGATATACATTTATATAGATACATATACGATTAAAAATATATATAAATACCATATATACTTATATATAAATACAAAAAATTTTGTATTCAGCTTCCTATCATTATCTTAATAGTTAAATTTTTCTAGCTAATTGATAAAACAATCGACCTCAATTCATAGACCTTTTTCAAATCTGTTAGCCATCATAGTCGATAGTACAAATTAATGGAAAATTGATAACAGATATATATTTTTTTCTTTCAAACTGACTGCCAATAATTTGATTATATAATTAAACAAATTACACACTTATAGGGAGTAAGTCTTTCACTAATATATTGTCATTATCAATTAAACACCACTACAACTATTTTCCGATCGAATTTAATCAAAAAAATTGAAGAACACCCAGACTTATGCCCTGTTCGTGAATATTTTTAGCCAAACATCGAATTCGAGTTTTATCTCAACATCTAAAAATGCAGATGTGTTTGGAATTGATTACTTAAACTATCTGTAAATTTTCATATTCCAATTTTTGAAATTGAGTTTTAATTTGATAGTCAAAGTTTCAAAATTAAAAAGTCGACAAGTGTTCTTGGATCAAATTCGAGTTCGCGTTTCTGTTTTAGGAACAATTGATGATTTAAAAAGTTTACATAAATGATTTAAGACCTCTTTCATTTTATAATTATTGTCTCAAAGGATTTGGAATTCAAAGTTCGAATTTGAGCTTCGAAGTTCTTCGTGAACTGCTATACAGTTTTTATTTATTTAATTTTTTATATATTGTTTTGTTCTGTTAAATCCAGATACCCAAAACAAGTTGTATATATTTCTATATCAAATTCTAAATCAAAACATTTAAGGGCTGTTAATATGGTTTTGGTTCTATGGTCGATTCTGAGAAGAAGATAGAAATGGAAACTGTTTAAAATCGGGTTATAACTATTATTGTGGGATTCAATTCCAGAAAATGGGCAATTGCCCAACGGTTTAGAATGTTGATGGGTTTTCGAGAGGTCGCGGGTTCGAGTCTAGTTCAGGACATTTTTTTTTAAAACAGACTTCTTGAAGGTAGTTTTCTTCTATATTATTATTATTATTATTATTGTAAATTATTATTATTATAGTTATTATTGTTATTATTGTTGCTTTATTATTAGTATTATTATTAAGAATTAGTATAAGTATCATTAGTATTATTATTATTAAGTATTATGAATATTAACATTATTTTTATTACCGTTATCATTTATGACTAATATTGTTATTATAATTAGTATTATTATTATTATTACTACTAATATAGGTACAATGAAAAAGATTATCATTTACTAATTTTTATTATGATTATAGTTACAAAAGTGATTGTTATTATGAAAATGGTTATAACTTTAAGTAATAGGAACTATAGATATAGGTTACAAATTTAACTCGAAGTTTATGCTAAAAATTATTATTACTAACACTTTGATTATTATTATCATTATTATCATTACTAAGATTATCGTTATTAATAGTGTTATTATTATTATCATTATGATATTTACTAAAATTATTATTTTGTTTTTCATTAAAAACTATCATTATTATTATTATCAGTATTGCCTATACCATTATTATTAAAAAATAATTACGTTTATGAAAGTAAAAGTTTTGAAAATATTATCAAGGTTATAAATATATTTTAATTATATTAACAAAATTTATATAAATATTCTTATATAACAAGCTAGGTATTTTTATTAAAATACTAATCAAATATATATATTAATATAACTATATAAATATTAAACATCTTTAATATATATACAAACTAAATACATATACTATATAATTTAAGATATAATATATAAACTTATTCGATTACAGTTATGTGTATAAATAAATATCCAAATGATATAGGTTCGTGAATCCGAGGCCAACCCTGCATTGTTCAATATCATCATATGTATTTTTACTACAAAAACAGTATCGTGAGTTTTATTACTCCCTTTTTAAATGCTTTTGCAATATATATTTTTGGGACTGAGAATACATGCGCTGCTTTTATAAATGTTTTACGAAATAGACACAAGTAATCAAAACTACATTCTATGGTTGGATTATAGAACCGAATATCACCCTTTTAGCTTAGTAACCTAAGAATTAGGGAACAGACACCCTAATTGACGCGAATCCTAAAGGTAGATCTACGGCCACTAACTCCCCCCATACTGGAAAATGGTATGCTTTAGTACTTCGAGTTATTAATAGAGATGGATTTCTGTTTTGGAGATATTCTATATGCATTATGTTAACGTCGGTTACCAGGTGTTCAATCCATATGAATGATTTTTTAAACACTTGTGAGTGCATGAATATTGAATAAAGGAAATTGTGTGGTCTATTAAAATTATGGAAATGATTAATTATGATAAACTAATGAACTCACCAACCTTTTGGTTGACACTTGAAAGCATGTTTATTCTCAGGTATGAAAGAAATCTTCCGCTGTGCATTTGCTCATTTTAGAGATATTACTTGGAGTCATTCATGACATATTTCAAAAGACGTTGCATTCGAGTCGTTGAGTTCATCAAGATTATTATTAGGTCAATTATAGTTGGATATATTATGAAATGGTATGCATGCCGTCAACTTTTGATGTAATGAAAGTTAGTCTTTCAAAAACGAATGCAATGTTTGTAAAATGTATCATATGGAGGTCAAGTACCTCGCGATGTAACTAAATGTAATGTATTCGTCCAGATGGATTAGGACGGGGCACTATAATAATCATCATCAATATCTTATCACCACCCTAATATCTCCACTTATTTTCATGATCTTATCTATCACATAATTCATCATCTTCTTATATTATCATTACTCTAATCATCACCATTCCATGTTAACGACCATCATTCTTCATCGTGCACCATAACATTTTCATGTTTATTATCATTCGATCACCAAGTCACTCATTTTCTAATCATAATCTTTTCATCTTCCTCGATCATAAATATTCTTTCCACCCGTCACATACAATAAAAAAAATTAACGGCCTAAGTCAACCAGGCTTATTACGGCCCAATAGCAGTTCACAAGCCCCACAAGATTTTTAAAGCCCAACTAGTTAGTCCAACACTAGAAGTCCAAGGAACAAAATTTATTTGCCAACCCACTTGAGTAATTGGCCCAATTATAAATTGATAGCCTAGTTCTATACATAGATGTCCACCAGCTTGTCTGCTTACTCGATATCTTTAAGTGAAAGAAGAAAAGTTTCGGTATAACTAAAAGGAGCAAACACAACCAAGTGGGATTATAATATATGTAGGCCATCGAATTTTTAAATCGTCACACTTGAAATCTCACTTGACTGAAAACATAATAATTATGTATCATATATTATTATCCCATACTCCCTTTATTGCCCAACTTGCATTTATCGGCCCACATATCAACTAATATAAACGCCACATGCATAATGGATTTAAAAGTCCTTTAGCTCGTTTCCAATTAAACCTACCGACATTTATATTGGAATTAGGGTGGTGCTCAATCATACAAAAAGGAAAAGTGAGTGGGGATGTTTATATAATAACGGTCGGCCACCAAGGGAAAAGAAGAATTCATAAGCGATTTAAAAACAGAAGAATATCATTGTTCACTCAGAAGTTAGGAGAGGGAGAGGACATGAAAGAGAGAAGATGGCATAAAGAAACAGGAAGAAAAACTCACGGTTGATGTCTTTGATGGTGGTTGATCGCATGAAAGTAAAAGGTGGTGTTCGAATTAGATAGCAACAGTAACAATTAACGAAGATGATGGTAGTTTATGGAGTGTTTGTGTTGAACTAACCCATAACCAGAAACAGTAGCATGAAAGAGATGTTCGTTGATAGAGTTGTGGTAGTTCTCATAATGAGTTATGGTGGTGGGTTTCAATTTGGTCTTGGTTTCAAGTAAACAGAAGTAGTCAGCAGGTTATGAGGTCGATGATGTGTTTGAAACGAAAAACAAAACAGCAGCAGTAGTCGTGAGTTCTTAGAAGAAAGAAAGAAGAGAGAGAGTGATGAGTGAGAGAGAAAAGTGAAGGAGATGGTGATAATCAAGTAAGGTTTGGTTTCGTAAATTTCTGTTTTTCCTTCCAATTAGCAGGAGTTAATACCAGTTATATAAATGAATCAAATGAGGCTAAACGTATAATTATAGCTGTATACTTGTTTGTTATCTAGTAATGGTGGTCGACAGAATATTCGAGGCCAGGAGGAATGAAACAACGAAAAAGAAAAAGATTTGATAAAGCTGATGCGATTGCTAACTGAATTCAATTATCTGACTGTATGATTATAGTGATAAATTTTTGTTTGCATTGTGAAGGGATTTGGACGTGTAACAAGAATCAGACAGGAAGTACATGATTAATTCGATCAGAGAAAGTAATATAAAGCTTGATCGCGATGGTTAGCAAATTGGAAGCAATTGCTGTTGTTTTGTAGTGAATGTAGTGATCAACAGTTTCAATCAGTTTCAATAAGGAGCAGAGAAAACGAATCAAAGAAATGAAGAAAGACAAAACTGAGAAATCGATGGCTAACTGAATTTTGTTTTGTATTGTAATGGATTCTAATTTGTAATCAGACAAGAGATAGGAAAACAAATTAAATACTGTGTTGATTGCTACGTAAAGTAGATTCATATTCTAAAGCAGATCAGGAAATGACCTAGGATGTGGATGTTAAACAGAATACAGATGTATTTATATTTATTTATGTATATATCCGTATATTATATATATATATATATATATATATATATATATATATATATATATATATATATATATATATGTAATTATATATATAAATCTGTATATAACCGTAATAATATATCTGTATATCTGTTTATCTGTATATTAGTATATATAATTATTTCTGTATTTTACGTATTAAGGAAACATAATATTATTAATAATACAAACATTAATATTAATTTTAATAATAACAAAACTTAGTAATAATAATAATAGAGATAATAATAATATTAATAATACTAATAAGAATAATGATAATAACAATTTTAAATAACATAATAATTTTAGTAATCAACTTAATAATAATACTTTTAATAAACCTAATAATAATTAAGTTTATAATTTTACTAATACAAGGATACTAATAAATATAACAATAATGTTTATATTAACATTTATCTTTAATCAATATGAAAATAATAATAATAATATTAATAACTATATTTCTAACTTGTATTTATTTTTTCAATTTATTAATTGTATCATGTTTACTTATTACATAATATATTAAATCTTTAATATTTATTAATTATGAAATCTATAGTATTACTTATGTATAGAATTCACACACACACACACACACATATATATATATATATATATATATATATATATATATATATATATATATATATATATATATATATATATATATATATATATATATATATATATATATATATATATATATATATATTTTTATTTATTTTTTTTAATAGCAACTTAATTATTCAGTATATTATTTTACATTTTTAATTCTAATATTTAAATTATATTTCATAATTTCAAATTATATAATATACTTACATTTATATATATATATGTGTGTATATATATATATATATATATATATACATATTTATTTTCAATTAATTGTTCGTGAATCGCCGGTAATAGTATGAGGTTAAATGAATACATGTAACAGTAAAAACAATTTTGTGACTCAACATTACAGACTTTGCTTATTGTGTCAAAAATACAAAATCGTATCGAGAGTTTGGTTTAAAATTAGTCGAAATTTTCCCGGTCGTCACAGTACCTACCCATTAAAGAAATTTTATCCCGAAATTTGAGTGGGGTTGTCATGGCT